>NC_083276.1:38615142-38622642 GCF_963506605.1 Zootoca vivipara
AGTAGTGGCTGAAAGATTGACATATTACCTTGCCTGAGAGGCAAAGATGCTCCAGATGAATTGCATGCAACAGGCATTAGGTTCATTCTTTCATCATCTGAAACAGAATGATGACCCCTCAGAAATCCAAAGACTAGTTGACTGCCTGACAAATACTTTGGGACTGCAGCTTGAGGACTTCCTGTAGGGACTTCTCTGTCTTGCGTACAGATTTTAAAGTGGTTGTTTTCTCCTGTTTTGTTTTAAGTTTGCTAACTTGAGTGAAACTAAAATCTTGGGGTCCTTTGTTTTCCATTCTTCAGCTCCCTTTGAAAGAAGGACTATTGAAGAAGTGATGTGTATGTGTGAAAGAGATGGCTCATATCCAGTGGCTGTGTAAATGGAACTAAACTTTCTTTTCCTCCTAAAACTCCTTGTATTCTGAAAATCCTCTCCAAGGGTAGGCTGTGCTGAACAGTGGGTGCTGTGCCATGCAGAACTTCCTTATGAGAAAAATAAATCTATAGGATCTGTTGGAAATTAGTAAAGAAATATATATATATAATTGACTAATGTTTTTAAATTTAAGATTTTCCAAATAGATGACTACCTTGAAGAAATTGTTATGCACAATCTTCTTATTGAAAATCTTAAAAGATACAGTGGTATAAATATTTAAAAGTCCAAAATATAGTATTAAAATTCACAAATGTGCTAACAGAATTTGAAAACATAATTATAATGAAAGTTATCTAAGATATATCATCTGTTGTTAAAATACGCTTGTGAACGGAAACAAGAAAAAGGCAATATGATCAGGTGTGCTAAGGACACATGAAATTTTGGGGTGAATTTTGGGGTGAAATTTTGGTGAATCATCTTTTTCTGAATACAAATGTAAGAGAAAATTGTTTTAAAGTTATGACACAAAGGCATTTGACTCCTGTAATTATTGGAGCAATAAATAAATTGTATTTGAAAATATGTTGGAGATGCAAAAAGAAAAATGGAACTCATGGCCATATGTGTTAGATATGTAGTTTTGCTCAAAACTACTGGGAGGTTATTGGAATAACATTGAAATATTGAAATATGAAGTTCCCTTAGATCCAGTAATGGTCTTGCTGAACAATACGTATCAAACAAATAGCATGAAGAACTTACATTCTATTTGTTAACATTTACAAGGATGTTACTGGCTCAAAACTGGAAAGTTACAGTACACCCTCCCTGGAAATAATGGCTTCAGAAAGAAATGGGATTTGGTGATAATGGCAATGATAGCATCTTATTGAAGAGCAAAAATTGCAGGTGAATATAGAAATAAATTCTGGGGAAAATAATTAACTTCTACTAAAGCAAATGCAAGTAGAATTTGGATTTTTTTAAAGGAAATACTCTAATTTTATTTACTTGTGTAATAGTATGATACAAAATAATATTTTTGGAACAAAGTTTTGTTGATTATTGATCATAATTGTCAAATATTAAATAAATAAATAAAGAAGCACACAATTATTTAATAAGAATTGTTTGATACCCTTAACTTCTACTGATTTAGTTTGTGTGCATACCTGTTCTATTCAGTCTTGTAGAAGTTCACCAAATTGTCACCCTCAAATTTGCACTTTGACTTAATTGCTTGACAGTGTAATTTTCTTGTAAATTCAGTAAGGTTTAATAATAATAGGAGAGAAACTTTGCTGCTGTGAAATTTAGTAGAGTAATATACCATATATCCTTCCTCAGCAGTGTGTATGCACAAAAGAGATCTATTATAATTCAAGTCAACACAAATGTAATTTTAAATAAAAGCCGCTTAAACAATTGTAATTAGGACATAGTAAAAGCAATTTCCGTTGCAATCCTAAACACATTTACTAGATATTAAGTTCAATGGGATTTACTTCTGAGTAAGCATGTTAAGAATCATGCTGTTAAAGCAACAAGTCATCAGTGTCATAGGAGACTCGATTTCTATTTGTATAACAAACGATCCCATTTTGCCCTACAACACCAAATGTAAATTGTTTGGTGTTGTTGTATTGAAACCAGTAACAAGTTAATATAAATCCTACCAAAGGAAATACTCCAAATACTTTTACTGCATTGAAAGTTGGTTATTGTTATTTATTTATTAACTTTGTATACTGCCCTTCATCCAAAGATTGCAGTTCGGTTCACAACATAAAAAATACATGAGAACACAAAATACATAATCAAACAGAAACACAAGCCAAGGCCCCTCCACACATATAAACACATTTACAGGGACATAGAATTTTAATCTGCCAAAGGCGTGGTTGAAGAGGAATGTTTTCACCTGGTGCCTAAAGGTGTATAATGAAGGCACCAGCCAAACCTCCCTGTGGAGCATTCTGCAAATGGAGAGCCACTGCAGAAAAGGCCCATTCTTGTGTTGCCACCTCCTGAAGGAGGCACATGAAGAGCCTCAGATGATGTTCCCAGGGTCAGGGTCAGTTTCATATCGGGAGATGCGGTCCTTGAGGTACTGCGTTCCGATGTCAACACCAGCACCTTCAGTTGGGTCCACAAACTAATTGGGCAGGTCGTGCAGTCAGGCCAGCATCGGTGTAATATCCTCAAGCTGTCTTGACTCACTGAATAACCTGGCTGCCAAATTCTGTACCAGCTGAAGTTTCCAAACCGTCTTCTGAGGCAGCCCTATGAATAATGCATTGCTGTAATCCAGGCATGGCCAAACTTGGCCCTCCAGCTGTTTTGGGACTACAATTCCCATCATCCCTGACCACTGGTCCTGTTAGGGATGATGGGAGTTGTAGTCCCAAAACAGCTGGGGGGCCAAGTTTGGCCATTCTTGCTGTAATCTAACCTAGAGTTTACCCAAGTTAGGCTATCCTTGTCCAGATAGGGGCACAGCTGTGCCACCAGCTGAGCTTCAAGCAACAACAAAGGATTCTGGAGTACCTCCAAACTATGTACCTGTTCCTTCAGAGGAACTGCAGGCTCATCAAGAGCAGGCAAACTCACGTTCATGCCGCCTCCCAGCTTGTTTTCTCACCCCTAAACTCTGGAGCCTACCAGGAAGCCAAGCAGGAAAGGGCACTCAGGTACCATCATATCAACAGCCTGAGCGATTAGGATGTTCCAGAGGTTAGCAAGGGCTTCGGCAAGAGCACCGGGCATATCAATCAAAAAATCCTCCAGAGCCATCTGGAAACCCATTGGATCCATCAGCAATGCAGCAGGCTGTAAACCAGCAGAATCCCTAATCGGTCCCAATTGCCTAATTCCAAGAATACGTGCTCTAGATTCCCCCCACCATCGAAACTGGTCAGAGAGGCTGCAGAGACAGAGAATTTCTATAGAGCACAGCAACTACTCCTCCCTGAAACCCCACGTCTGCCCTGATGCTACACAGAGTGCCTAGGTGGGCACAACTGGGTGAGACCAACTACTCCCTGCTCATCCACCACGTTCTCAGTGACACATACCAGATCAGCCTTCTCATCCATAATCAGATCATGGATGAGCGAGGTCTTACTCAGTGCCAACGAGGCATTCAGCAACAGTAGCCACAGATCCGAGGGCTGGCTGATAGCACATATGCAATTCCCTTGTTGGAGTAGTGGCTGACACATGGCGCAGTCACCCCTTACCCAGCCTGCCCCTCCCTTGCCAAGAGCCACTGTGATTGGGATCACCCCTGTTCTCCCCAGCTTGGCATTATCTTACCTCTCTCATTTTGAAAAACAAAAACCCTAAATTTAGGAACATACAGTGGTACCTTTGGTTAGGAACTTAATTCGTTCCGGAGGTCCGTTCATAGCTGCCAAGTTTTCCCTTTTCTCGCGAGGAAGCCTATTCAGCATAAGGGAATTTCCCTTAAAAAAAGGGAGAACTTGCCAGCTATGGGTCCGTTCTTAACCTGAAACCGTTCTTAACCTGAGATACCACCTTAGTTAATGGGGCCTCCCACTGCCGCCGTGCCGCTGGCACGCAATTTCTGTTCTCATCCTGAGGTAAAGTTCTTAACCTGAGGTACTACTTCCGGGTTAGCAGAGTCTGTAACCCGAAGTGTTTGTAACCTGAGGTACCACTGTACAAGTTAAAAAGCAGCTTAAAACAATTTAAAACATTTTAAATAAGTTCAGTTGTCCAGAACCTTTTTTTAAAAAAAAATGAACAAAACAACTTAAGATGTGTTTTCTTTTTAAATAAAAAGCAAAACAAATGGTTATGCTAACTTGAAAAGTTACTTTATGTTAAACTTACGGTAGTTTGGCTCCTGTTGCCTTAAATCCTCTTATCAGGTCACTGTTAACTTTAAATCTGGACATTTAGTATTATGGCTTTAAAAGCAGCTCTGAGTGATTTAGTTCCTCGCCCTATTCAAAAGCAATAGCCAGTTGCCTTATGTCATTCCAGCTTGATTAACTCTCACCACTCCAAGCACCGAGGGACTATATTGAAGTCCTCTAGTTGTTCAGTTGCCTTTGGAGATGCTCCATTTTTCTTCAGAGCTCCTGCCAAAGTTCTCCCTCTGGTCCAGCAATCCTCTGCTGTCTCGGGAACTCAACTCTCCTTGCTGATTTGGCTTCTGGGTTCCCTCAAAGGCTGTCAGCTGGGAATTCTCTTCCCGTTCAGAGTGGCTGGTGAAACCCAGCCAAATGGGTTTCTGAGTAGAATTCTCCCCTCTCATCTCCCTTCCCCTCTTTGTTGGGGCAAAATGTCCACTTAACCAATCAAAACTACAATATTTCAATTTTCTGTGTATGTATAAATAACCAGGACCCCACTTTGAAAAGTTCGTTGTTTTTGTTTACAATGTAGCTGACAGCCAACTCCCTCATATCCTGCTAATACCTTGTATATACAGTCAAAGCAGTTTATATATGCAGTTAATCCTATACATTACACATGGTGAATCTCTTGCACATTCCTAATAAACAAAACTTTACCGCAGAAATGAAGATCAAAGAAACATGATTTTCTCATGTTCCTACTGTTGTGCTGCTAGGAGATCTTTATTTATTACTTAAAAGCTGTTATTAATAAATAAATACGGGAAATATGAACAATGGTTGGTGCACATGGCAGGAACTGTAGTTACAAGTGAAGTAATTTGCATTGCAAAATCAGTATGCTTTGCTTGTGTAGGCTAGAGAACTTAGGAGATGTCAGTTAGAATCCTCACTCAAAATCTATATCAAACCTGCAATTATGATCTTTGCTGTTCTGATAAATTGGATGAATTCTCCTCATAGGTCTACAACCCTGGCAGTTGTTGTGTGAATACTGAGCTTGGTGTACACCCAGCAAAGCAAGTTTATTCTGGTCTATGAATTTAAATATCACTTTTATTTAGTGATCACTGCTACTAAAGTTAGCTTAATGCGTTTGGAATATAGGAGATAAAACACCAGAAATTCGGCTGGCACCAACATTGGAGGACTTTAAGCACAGGGGGGGGGTTCTTTTTTGTCAGCTTTTAAAATTTAGTTTGTTCAGATACTGTTGATAATAGGGAACACTAATAGGGGGCTTGGTAGGATTTTTCCCATACTGGGCTAGCCATGATGGGTTTTTCGCCTACCTCGTAGCATGTCGTCACAACTTAGGTTAGGCGGTTAGGCGTTGGAAATTTGCATAACAATTAGATGGAGGAGGGGCAGGTTACGTCATCAGCTGCCCAAATTTGGAGAAGTAATTCCGTTAAAGGATTCCTGGGGCGAGGCTTGGTCCTGAGCCTGGAGTTGCCTGGGCCGTAAGGTGGCCACAGGAGGAGCTCTAGTAGATCTACGTCGTGGGGCTCCTTTCTGGTGGTTAACTTCTCACAGACTTCAACACACGGGTTGGAGTCGGATATGGTCTGTTAGGTTCCAACGCCTAAGCCAATTCCGCTCAACATGCATAATTAATAAAGTTGTGGCCTTAACCACCCAATTAAATCTTAATCACTGTGTCATGAGTCTTTATTACATGGGAAGGAGGGCTATTGCCACACAAGTGAAGTTACAGGAAAACAAACCGACAGAGGGCCTTCTCAGTAGTGGCACCCACTCAGTTGAATGCCCTCCCATCAGAGGTCAAGGAGATAAATACAACTTTTAGAAGACATCCGAAGGCAGCCCTGTAGTGTATAGGGAAGTTTTTAATGTTTCATTACGCTTTTCTGTTGGTTGGAAGCCACATTAATCTGAGAGTTTGTGCTCGCATTTGAAACATGCATCTTTTCAGTAAGGAGCAATCACATTCTTTGTAGCTTCAGTAAGAAGCAATCACATACTGTACCCGTCAGAGCACAGAAGGCTCTGAAGGAAGGTTTTATGCACTGATATTTTTAAACATTTGTGCCCTACCCTTTCTCCACTTAGCTCAGTGTAGTATACATGGATATGAGTCAACCATTTTTCATATCGGAAGTCAGCAGTGACTCCCCTAATGATACCTATTAGGACCAGTGCTTTTAAGTTGTTTCTGAATGATTTGGAATTTGGTGAGCATTGAGGTAGCCTATTCAATTGTCCAGGTTAATCTGTCTAATACTCCAGCAAAAACTGATTTCTGAAACTAGTATACATTTTGCATGGTTTTCCTAAGTTTATATAATCTATTCTGATTTTCGTAGTTACAGGATGAGCTATGCAGGGTTCTGAAGTATTGTCACACTGACTACTAGAAATCTTCTGGTTTAAAAGATTCAACTAAACTTTTCCAATGCAGCTTAAAGGCTAATTTACAGCTTAAGGACTAGAAGCTTCTTGTTGTTTGTAAATGAACCCTTCTCTGCACGTATGTGAACCGCTGCAGTACTTTGCAGCTTTCTAAAACTTACTTATACTAACTTCAGTGCGTGCAAACAATATTGAAATAAAGTATAGCAAAGTTAATATGATTTATGTTACAATCCTAAACACACTTTCTAGGACGTAAAGTCCATGAACTCAGAGTGACTTATTCCTGGGAAGATATTAATTAGGATTGCCCTTACTAATTTTTCTGATCTTTTGGAGTATTTTCCCAACCTCCGAGTCTGGCTGGAAATTGTTGTCTTTTTATTATTACATTTATATTCCACCTTTTTGCCACAGGAGCTTAAGGTTGCACAGACTTCTTTCTGTTTTAACTTCACAGTAACCCTGTGGGGTAGGTTAAACTGAGAGAGACAGTGAAAATTATTTTTCCAAAACCAGATCAGACATGGGGCAGATATTGGAATATTTATATAATAAATATAGATAACTTTTTTTTAGCCTAAAACAAATATTTTTCTATGGGATGTTTACAGCACAATCCTATACATAAACGCATATGTGCGATATGATTTGCTCTCAAGCTAAGTGGGACTGAGATTGTCACTTTACTCTCTGTGGGAAACATGGTAAAAGGAAGTGTTTCATCTGATTTCAACTTTTTTGTGTGTTACATTATACAGAAATAATAAAGCTTTTGTAGTACATATTCATCATATGTTTTGTCTGTTATGTTTTCAGCTGCTCTGTATACTAACTTTACGCCAATCCTGAGTGGCATTAA
>NC_083276.1:38625142-38747642 GCF_963506605.1 Zootoca vivipara
ACTTAGATACTACTTCTATTAAACCTCATCATTTAATTTTGACCATTGTTATCTGCATAATATTTCACATGAACTATTTCTCTCTGCAAGCTTGCTACCAATAATATGTTAAGTCAAATAGAAACAAAATTGTCTATGATTTCTTACACACACACACACACACACACACACACACACACACACAAAACCAACAAACAAATACTTCTGTCACTCTAAGCTCTTAAGCTTCCATTCTTAATCACTTTGTAGCTTGGTGTCTCAATTGACCTGCTAATATAGTATCACTATACTAGTAGAATCCTTGCTGTGTTGCTTCAGTTGACTCAGAGCCAATTCTCACTTTATAACCACTTTGTAAAAAGGTCACCAGAAATACTGCTATATGGCACCAGCTCTACACGACAGCCGTAATATATCAATAGAAATTTAAAATAAATTTGCGATATATTCGGGATTTTATTTCTGGCCTAAGATATGTTTTAGTCATACGTTCAAGTCTTTCTTCAAAAGCAAAGAAGCATCATTAAACAGAATTGAAATTCTAGTTTTTCTGTTCTGTTAGAAAATGCCAGAAACCCCAGAAGTGTAATGGATGGAGTGTACATTTCCCCACCTTTTGTGGCTTACCACTTAAAAGAAGCACCAGGAGTTGCTTTTTTATTTTTTATTTTTTTTAAAAAAATAAATTTTTCAAATAAACCAAAAAAAAAACCAACCACAAAAAACTGATTACATTTTATCTTAAATTCTCCCATCTCAGTCTTTCGCTCCGCCGAGCTATGACTTCCCTCCCTCCCGTCATTTGGCTTTATTTCTCACTCCTTTCTCACAGTTCCTTTTTATAAACATGGATAAGTTCACTTCGTAGGATTTATTTCAGTCCTGCAAGTGTCTTTAAGCTTCTACAGTTCTTCTCCATATAGTCAATAAATTTACTCCATTCCCTCTGGAACTTTGTCTCTCCCTGGTTTCGAATCCCGCAGATCAACTTTGCCAGTTCTGCATAGTCCATCATTTTCGTTTGGCACTCCTCAATCGTTTGTATCTTCTGTAATTTCCACTTTGGGGCTAATAAAGTCCTTGCCGCGGTTGTAGCATACATAAATAATCTCTTGTCTGCCCTTGCTATTTCCTCTTCCATTAAACCTAATAAGAAAGCTTCGGTTTTTTTGGGAAAGGTGTACTTAAACATCTTTTTTCAACTCATTATAAATCATTTCCCAAAATCCTTTTACTTTCTCGCATGTCCACCACATATGGTAAAACTCACCATCTTTATCTTTACATTTCCAACATGCTTTGTTACTCATCCTATACATTTTAGCTAATTTCACCGGTGTTGAGTACCATCTGTACATCCTTTTCATTACATTTTCCTTCAAAGTGTTACATGCAGTAAATTTCACTGTTTCATTCCATAATTTCAACCACGCGTCATATTCTTTTGCCCATTTTATCATCACATCCTTTGTCATTTCATCTTGCTTCTTCATAGAAGCTGCTCAACTCGCTTCCTACCAGAGTTCTTGACAGGGGTTCTAGTCCTGTGGGTTGGATCTTGGATGTGAGTAATGCTATTGACAGGAAGGAAAGCACTTAAACTGCCAGCAACCTGATTTTAGCAGCTTCGGTTGTCAAATCCAGCACTAGGAGCTCCGGGTCAGTGGAGCTCTGTTTGGCTGCTCTGCCCTGAAGGTCCGAGCCTCCTAGCCCAGTGAAATTTTATGTTGTACACCATTTGTTGTTTTATGTGAATCAATATATACCTGTGTTAAATACAGAAATGGCACAAAGAAACAGCGGGCATGCTGATCCGTGGTGTCTTCTACTGATCAGTCTCCATATAAGTTGTACTTTATTCACCTAGGACTATATGACTTCAGAATGTACTCATGAAGATGATCCTGTGTTTCAGCACTTTCTTCCTGTTGGTGGAAAGTTAGAATGTCAGGGAGCCATGCAGTTTTCTATGTACAACCACATCTTTGCTGTGGGAAAAAAAATTCAAATACAGTATGCACACTCTGCTTGCCTTCTGAAGTGCTAGTCTTCCTCCCCTTTATCTGTTCCTTTTGCTTTGTATTTTCTTGCAACCTCCATTAAGTTTAAATTTAATAATTATATACTGCCATTATTAATGGTGAAAGCTCCTTGGCTGGATATTTTTTCTCATACAGTGCCAGTTTCATAGGTTCTCCTGATCCAGGATTGTTTGCAAGGAAGCCTCTTCCTTGTCTAAAAGGAGTCGTCTATCGCACAAAAGCCATATTACCAAGAGAATATTAATTCATTTTAAGTTGGTGCAATTGGTCATCTATCCACAACAAAATATGTACGCTGAGAAGATGCTATAATTACTTTTTTCATTAGATAAGCTTATTTTAATTGCTAGTTCACATGCAACAAACATGCATAATGATAATTATCAGGCTGATAATGAAGTTCATTTGGAAGTATTTTTGCACAGGTGAACTGATTGCTTCCAGATAGCCGTCTTGTCATCTGTTATTCAATGCTTGTAAACTACACCATGTTGGAGGTGCATATTAGACATATAGTGGCTGCATTTTAAAAAGCCTTTTAAAATGCCTCTGAAAACTTGATATGTGTACCCAATTTTTCCTGAACTGTGTGACTCTTTTCGACAGGGATTGCACAGGAAATGAAAATTCAATAATAATAATAATAATAATAATAATAATAGAATATTTGAGCTTTGGGCATATATCATAGCCACCATGAAAACACAACCCCATGCCAAATTCTACTCATCTCTGCTGAAATGCTAAGAAAAGCTTTTGCCATGGATAACTGCTATCATCTGGTAATTCTTCATGTCCTTGATTGTGGCTGCCATGATTGTGGCATGGGGAGTCTCAATGCAATGATGTTTGTCCATGCAGTAATGATGTTATGACAAATAGAAGGGAAGATCTCTCTGCAGGGATGCAATTTGGGGCAGCATTCCATATGCTCTGACTCTCTCATTAAAAGAGGTGAAAAGCTTGGCCCACTCTACCTGAGAGACTCCCATCCCACACATGTAACCTGTATCCTATAACAATCTTCCAGTTCAGCTGAGAGAGTCTGCTTCATGGTATTTTTTTTGCCCAATATGCTATGGGAGCAAGAAGCGCCATTCTCCTACAACTGGTCAATTCACAATATAACAGTTCTTATCCATACCTTTATCATCTGAGGCCCAAGTAGTGCCTCATAAACGGTTTACCCAAGCCTGCATAGAGTTCAGCCTCACCATCATCCTGACAAACACTAACATATTGGGTCAGGATGTAGCCAGCTCTCCATGCATCATCACTGGTGACCACATGCTTGAGGTGGTAGGTGATTTTGTCTACCTTGGCTCTACCATAACCAGCAACTTCTCCATCGACCCTGAGGTGAACAAGTGTATTGGCAAGGCAGCTACGACAATGGCTCACCTCTCCAAAACACCGACCTCTTCACACAGGAATTTGTGGGAGGTTCAGTGAAATTGGTATTGTATTGGGCCACTGCCACTGGATTTGCTTGTTTTGCAGTATTTTGTAGAGTATCTGTTGAGCAGATGCTTTTGTTATGTCAACCACACTGGGATTTTTGTATGGAGAATGGTATATAAATTAAAGAAAATAAAGAAATTCCTTCTCATGGAGATTAAGCTAAACCAGAGCTCTAATAGGCCCCCCCCCAAATTGTCTGCCTTTTGGTGGTCAGAATTATGATGGGGGGGAGTATTTCTTTTTTACTGATTTGCTTTGGCTATTTTTACATGAACATGTGGATTAAATGTTAAATATAGAATCCTAGGACAAATTTATGGAACTACTAATCCCAGAACAGATTAGCCTGTCTGGCTTCAGTTTAATTATTGTTTAGCATCCTAATTAAGTTAGTGGCAATAAATAAGATGACTTCAAAGTCCAGACTTTCCATTTAAGGCCGAAATTGCTCTAGAGGAGAAACTGTTCTTGAGACGGCTCGTTCTCGCCTTCATTGTTCTGTATCTCCGTCCCGATGGCAGGAGCTCAAAGAAACAGTGACCAGGATGCGATGGATCTCTTGATATGTCTAGTGCTTTCCTGTGGCACCTGGTGATATAGATTTGTTATATGGTAGAGAATGAGCAGCCAATAATACTCTCTGCTGCTTTGATAATTCTGCACAACCCTATCCTATCCTGGGAAGTACAGCTTCCGTACCACACGCATAACCCATAAGTGAGCACGTTCTCAATGGCACAGTGATAGAAGGCAAGCAGCAGCTTTTGCGGAAGCTGCGTCAGTCAGATGGTGATTATGGGGCCATGTGAGTTCATAATTTCAAGAAAATAATTGAAACTCTCCCTGTCCACAACTAAGTACTTGCAAATATTTTAATAAGTAAATATTTTAATAAAATTATTACATTTTGGTTTTTAAAGCTATATGCTAGTTTATACTGGTATTATGTAGGTGTTCATTTTATTTATTTAGTCAATTAATATCCTGCCCTTCATCAGATTAATGGGGAGGGGCGGTGTTCAACCTTCTGTATTCACTGTAAGGCCTGACATTTTAAGGTAACATTAATTTAATAAATGCTTTCAGTCTCCCTTGTGCCTTGGCAAAACAGCGGCATGAACAGAGAAACAACTTTCTGTATTTTAGTTCTGTATTACTTTTGGTTTGTTATACCCTTTTCAAAGGCAGGGGTGCATTTTTCAGTAAAAAGGCTTCTCCAAAGATAAGTGAAAGTACACTGTGGGATTTGAAAAGCAAATTTTGGTGTCTGTGTTGAAATTTTGCTTTAGGTACATGTCGTATTCTAGGAAGGTGAATATGAGGAATAGGTACTGATCTCACCACATGTTTGCATATGATCAGTATGTGGACATCTGATAGATGGAGGGATGGAACAGCTACTGCAGCTTCTCCCTGTGGATATAGATTGACTCCACAGGATTACAGTTTTATACTTTAGTATTCGAGTATTGGAGTTGAGGCTCCAATACTTTGGCTACCTCATGAGATGAGAAGACTCCCTGGAAAAGACCCTGATGTTGGGAAAGATTGAGGGCACAAGGAGAAGGAGACAACAGAGGACGAGATGGTTGGACAGTGTTCTCAAAGCTACCGACATGAGTTTGACCAAACTGTGGGAGGCAGTGGAAGACAGGAGTGCCTGGCGTGCTCTGGTCCATGGGGTCACAAAGAGTCGGACGCGACTAAACGACTAAACAACAACAAATTTGAGGAAAGGACCTTCCTTACCTCCATATGCTGGGAGACCTCAGATATCTCAAATATTTGAAAGACCGTCTTGGGTGTTATGTTCAGTAAGTTGTGGAATTTCCTTTCCACAAAGGTGTACCTGGCATCACTGATGCAGAAGCTGAGGTTTCAGGGAAGAAGGGGCATAGAAGATACACAGTTTTACTCAGAGCAGAACCATAGAACTTTACCCATTGAGATGAACATCTCAGTGAGTCTACTCTGAGTTAAGCTTAGTTGAACACCACTCATTTTATATGTAGAAAGGCAAGTACAGCATTGTAATGGTTGGTATCCATCTGTCTCGGGAGACACCTAGTTGCACCAGTGCTAGTGTTGATCTTTAAATCCTATGACAACTTGTTTTTTTGTGGTGGTGGCCATTTTCAATTTTAAGCTTATTTTGAAATTTAAATAAAAGCAGAATATAATTATTTAAAATGTTTGTTTGTTTCCATCATCATCATCATCATCATCATCATCATTTTACAGTAATTTCCCATGTTTAAAAGAGTGTAATAATTACTCATCTAGTTTCTGAATCATGGCAGTCAAGTGCACAATTGTGCACTGCTTACATTTTATTGAATTAGATGAATTGTGCATACAAAACTGTGCAGGATTACATCAGTTTTGAAAATGGAATGCATTCAGATGTTATTAGTGTTTTCTTAGCATGTTTCACTCCCACCCCCCCACCCCCGACAGCTGGTTAGTGACATGTTTACAGCAACACTTACAGTATCATCTTCTTCCTCCACAGCTTCCAAAACTCTTATAAACAGTATGCTGCGGGACCCTTCTCAGATTCCAGATAGAATTCTAGCAAACCAGATCTATCAGGTATTCATCTCTTGGTGGCTGTGCCGTTATCTGCCTAGCAATGTAAAGGATTTTAAACCTCATTTAATTACTGTCATCATAATCTATCTCTGAGGTCAGGCAATGCATAAATGGCAATGCAATTTTTGTGAAGAGAGCATTTCGCTTTTTAATGGGTTGTTTTTATAGAGAATAAAAAGCATGCAATTTTTGTTTTCCGTGACTAACTCTGAAGAGCTTTTGATAGCCCTTATGAAGAAAAGTAATTACTTTTTTTTAGGATTCTGTTTAAACTGTAATAGTTCTGCAGTTGCCCATCACTGTACTACTTTTCTTATTTGTCTGCAGTGTACTGTGAATGACTATTGTTATGGACCGCTGGTGGACTGCATCAAACAGTATCCTTTCTCGTAAAAGTTTAGGTGCGCAATTGATGAGCTTAGACTCTGTGGAGGAGACGTGTCTGGCTTTAACCTGACATAAAGTTCTGCTTCACAAAACACATATCATACTCCTCTCTTTTACATTCAATCAACTTACAAGAGGGTCATTGCAGACCCTGTCTCTTACACTGTTTAACTAACATCAGATATGCCATATGAAAGTTGTCAGTTCAGTAGATATACATTTCCTGTGCTTAGATGGAATCCTGTTGATGTTGGTCACATGAAATATGTAATCTTGGATCAAATTATTAGCTGTCATAACTTACATAGTACTATAAAAATTGTTACTTGCTTTGCATTTTCCATTGGACAAAGGGTATTTGAAAAAGTGACAATATCTTGACTTACCAGTAGCCTGTTCTTGCATCTGTCCAAAGTGGACAAATACAGTTCAAGATAGCTGATGAACAGAAAACTTCCTAAAGCCTTATAATGGGAGCTCAGTGCTTCGGACTAGGACTCTGCATAGTACTTGAAAGGTGATGGTGAACTGAGTTATTTAATTAACTGAGTAATTTAAGAGGAGACCTGTAATTCCATTCAAGTCTATAAACTGAAAATTTTCTTAGTGTTTGGAGCAAAGATAGGAAACTTGAGGCTCTGCAGATATTGTTGGACTCAGTCAGCCCCAGTCAGCATGGGCAGTAGTCAGGGATGATGGGAATTGTAGTCCAACAGCAAGTGGAGGGCCATAGGTTCCGCCCAGTCCCTTTTTATATCGCTTGTCCCCTGGATATTATTAGAAAATCTTGAGTTTTAGGATGGTAAAAAATTTGTAGATCTCTGCAGGTGAGATCTCTGCCCAAGTTATTTGTTTAATGATTTTTAAATTGGTACAACCTTTCCAAAAAGCTCAAAAAATACAAATTGCAAACATGAACAGGTAATTTTCAAAGCACGGTAAAATCAAAGTGAATCAGCAGCAGCTAATTCAATCTTCACTCAAAGGTTTTGGTGAAGTTATAAGTATCTTTCCTACCCTTCCATAAGTTTTATAATAATCTTATTTATTACCCCAATAGTCAATAAATGATTATTTCAGCAAATTCTATTCTGGTTTCCTATATCAGGTGTACTTGGGGTGGCTCTCCCCACAAAATGGCCTAGTTCACATACCAGCCAGTGGGTTGCGGTTTGTGGTTAGTGAGGAGAGAGCTTAACCACAAGCCCCAGTTTGGATGACGAGCTACGCCAAAGTTTGCCTTAGCTCAGCATAGCAAAAAGGATCAGAGAAGTGCAAAGCAGCTATGATCTTCTATCCAGGAACCTGCACATCCACACAGTCCTGCTAAGCCATAGTGTGACATGCAGGTCAGTTCTCTAGGGCAACTGGGATATCTCCTCATTTGGGCAACTGGGAAGGACACTGCTTCCTAATGGAAGGGGTGCCTAATGAAGTCTCTGTGAGGACCATGCTGAGCCTTTTTCAGCTGCTACTCTTCGAAGGTGCCATGGTAGCCATAGGGAGACTAGCCCCCACCTCCCTGATGCTTACTGCCTAACATTCAGGGCTTGGGAACACCAGGGCCATAGCTGCCAAGTACCCCGTTTTCCCCGGGAAACCCCGTTTTTACTTACCTTTTCCTGGCGGTCCCCCGTATCACTTCGTCTCCCGTTTTTCTCCATTATTTTCTCCTGCCGCCGGCCATTTTTTTTCCTGATTTGCCCATCTATGGGCACCGAAAATGGCCGCTGCCGGCTTCGAAAGTCGCATGTACGCATGTCCGGAAGTGCGTAGACGCGACTTCCGGTGTCGGCGGCAGCCATTTTTGGTGCCCATAGATGGGCAGAGCAACACCGGAAGTTGCGTCTACACACTTCCCGACATGCGTAGACATGACTTCCGGTGTTGGCGGCGGCCATTTTTGGTGCCCATAGATGGGCAAAGCGACACCAGAAGTTGCATCTACGCAACTTCCAGTGTCACGCGGCTGCCGGTCCCGGATTCTGCAGTCCAGGACTTGGCAGGTATGACCAGGGCTTTGGTCTCTGCCAATGCGACATCTCCATAACTATGTGTGCAAATCAGTCCCACATAGCACTTAGTGGGGTGAAGTAGGTAATTAATTCTGCCCGGCTCCATTGCTCTTCCCACAAGCTACTGCTTTGCACATAGCTCTGGTATTAGATATTGGGGTTCTAGTTCAAAACAAAGTAGATCCTGTGACCTGAGGTCTACCTACTTGCATAAAACAAAAATAAAATACCTCAGAGAACTCTTTGGGAGCGGCAAGGTGCCTTCCATAGTGCCTTTGAGAGAGATTAATGAGGAACAGCACAGCTGACTGTCCTCCTGGAACTTCCCATCTACTGTTCTACATGGCTTAGTTATATGTAAGAACATTTAATTCAGTGTTGCAAAATATGCACCTGGGCCTGCTCACAGGTCACAAATTAAATAATAGAATTCAGATCCCTATTCAATCATAAAGGTCACTTAGTGGGCTCACACCTAATCCTATTTTGAACAATTCCCCCGCCTCACACAGCACTCCATCCCCAGATGTTTCAAAAGGTCCTCACAAGCCTCTGGAGAGGTTTTGCAGGGGTAGATGCTGGAGTAGATTATCAGGAAACGTTGTTTCCATTAACTTATTTGGGGAACCCCAGAGGAGGCAGTTAGATTCCTTCTGTGCTACATAAATTGCTTTATTAGCATGGGACAATAGTGCAGGATTGTGCAGCTATTCTGAGCTACATCTGCATCGATGGTCTTGTTCTAGCCCTGACCATTGCATAGGGTGAAAAAAACAATGCTCTTGAGAAAACTCTAATACAGCAGCAGTTTATAGGATTAGTTAAATGATATTTGCTAAATGGTATTTTATGTACATTGTAGATCGTCATAATTCCTGATCAGTTTTCATAGAACGCCATGGTAATAGTTTTTTTAAAAAAATGTCAGCCATGGGACAGGTTGCATTATCCCAAACTGTGAATGAAGGCATTATTTGTGAATATATGTTTTTAAATTTGTCTGCAACACTAACCTCATTTACCTGAGACAGTCCAGTTGAATGGAATAGTACTTCCTTCTGAATAGACATGGTTAGGGTTGCAACCCTACACCTAGGGAAGTGGGGTTAGGTTTGCAGCCTTAGTTGTTAATTTTAAGCCATACAAAGTAGCTTAAAATCAATTTAAAGTTAAGGTTTTAAAAGCATAATGTCTTCTAAGGATTGCATATTGATTTTAAATACAACTATCTAATTATATATGCATGGACTAAAGAATGAAGTCAACCTCTTTGTAAATGCCAGGAGGCTATTTTTCAGTAATAGTTTGGCTGCTTACGGGAAACTAGACTGCTGGATTGCATGAGTAGAAAATGGCTCATGAGGTTATTTACAAGTTTTGCCCCATGATCAGTGCCATACATCAATAACAGGTATTACTGTAGGCCAAGTCTAAGAGTTTCTGCTGATGGTGCATTATAAATTTTGTTCATAGAATTTATCTTGCATTTTTTGTGCTCACTCATTTTCTTTCTTTGGCTCTGTCATTATATTAGAGTTTAATGCAGTACATTAATTAGAGATTAATAAGAATGGGAAATCCATTTATAGTTAAAATGTTTTTAAAACATCTGTGAAGTAAATTCATCAGCTGATACTTTATTCATAATTATAAATTGCTTTTTCTATCATGATATAACAAAGGTTGGTAGCAGTGCAGAGATATATTCTATGATAACTTCCATAATGAAACAGATTTCAAAAAATGTATAGAAAGAAGAGGTGCATATTACTTGCTGAATTTCTCAGTGGCTTTCAATACAATGAAGCACAGTGTCCTACTAGACAGGCTCTTTGGCGTGGGAATGGAATGCATGGCATTATGGTGATTCCATTTCTACATAAAGATTGGTTTGGAAAGGATGGCACTGGGAGATATCTATATGAGACTGCTGGGTGAGGTCATAAGGGGTTTGGGAGTTGGGCAGCATCAGTATGCAGTATTTCTCCTTGGCTTCTGAGACTATGCAGGTTCTAACTGTTCTCTGATCACTGTCCACTTTGATGGATTGGATGTGGGCTAATAAATTGAAACTAAATTGTGAGAGGACTGAACTTCTGTGACTAGTGGTTTCTGTGTTCAGGAATTAGATGGACAACCTGTTTTCACCCTCCTAATCAAGGAGCAGGTTTGTAGTTGGGAGATGTTGTGTATTGAGTCAAAGGATATTATATCTGTATTACTATTGTCTGTATTTGCATTATGATAAAGAAACTGCCTTTTGGTTCCAGAAGGTACAGCTACTATTGGTTCATTTAAGCTGCTGTATTTGGATCCTCTGTCTTATTGGTTTCCTCCAAAAGGCAGCACAGTGGTTGCCTGATATTGTTTCCTCCAAAATGTATCCCTTTCTAGCTAGTCCCCTGTCCCAATAAATGTAGCTTTCCTCTCATCAGAGCTCAGTCTTGTTTGCTTTAATAAAGAAGTGTTACTACAGAACTGTCTCCAGCATATTATGTCAAGAGAGCTGAAATCACGAAACCCACGTCACAACAGGAGACACTCTTTGATTCGACTTACTCACTGGAAACTTAGGTGTCTGCAGTGGTATGGAGTGCCTTCTCTCCACTATGACTGGTTTATTAGCTACAACTGTTCCTAGACAGTGATAGCCTGATCACAGTAAGTTATGGTCTGGCTACCTCCCATTCAGATTATATCCTTTGGAGTACTATTGAAGATGACTCGGGATTGTTTCTCGGGCAAAATGTGTCCGCTTGGCTTTTGAATGGAGCCACTAGCTGGCTTCTAAGTGGTTTACAACTTTAAAAATCAACACATAATTAAAATGCAAATAACAATTCTATTGGGTGCTAATACTCCCATAATTAAAATGTATAATAAAAGCAACCATTAAAAAGCATAACAAAACAGTTAAAACAAATAGCAGAAGCAAAGTAGAATCAGAAGTTCAGCTCAGGGAAATTATTAAACCCTGCTCTCATTTGAGCCTAAATATTTATGTGTGATTTTAACTAATACAGTCTTCTTATTTTGTCGAAGTTATTGCTCCCCACCCTCAGAGCTTTGGATTAAGGTTAGGGTATATTTTAAATCCCCTTCATGGATCAATGCCTTGTCGTGGCGAAGGGGCTTGAATAACTCAGAGAAGCTATGAGCTATGCCATGCAGGGCCACCCAAGATGGACAGGTCATAGTGGAGAGTTTTGACTAAACGTGATCCACCTGGAGAAGGAACTGGCAAGCCACTCCAGTAACCCTGCCAAGAAAACTCCATGGACAAAGACAACAGGCATATAAAAGTTATGACGCTGGAAGATGAGCCCCTCAGGTCGGAAGGCGTCCAACATGCTACTGAGGAAGAGCGGAGGACAAGTACAAGTAGATTCAGAGCTGATGAAGCGGCTGGGCCAAAGCCGAAAGGACGCTCAGTTGCGGATATGCCTGGAAGCGAAAGGAAAGTCCGATGCTGTAAAGAAAAATATTGCATAGGAACCTGGAATGTAAGAACCATGAGTGGAGGTAAGCTGGATGTGGTCAAAAATGAGATGACAAGAATAAATATCGACATCCTGGGCATCAGTGAACTAAAATGGAAGGGAATGGGCGAATTCAGTTCGGATGACTATCATATCTACTACTGTGGGCAAGAATCCTGTAGCAGAAATGGAGTGGCCCTCATAGTCAACAAAAGAGTGGCAAAAGCTGTAATGGGATGCAATCTCAAAAATGACAGAATGATCTCGATACGAATCCAAGGCAGACCTTTTAACATCACAGTAATCCAAGTTTATGCACCAACTACCGGTGCTGAAGAAAGTGAAATTGACCAATTCTATGAAGACCTACAACACCTTCTAGAAATGACACCAAAGAAGGATGTTCTTCTCATTACAGGGGACTGGAATGCTAAAGTAGGGAATCAAGAGATAAAAGGAACAACTGGCAAGTTTGGCCTTGGAGTTCAAAATGAAGCAGGGCAAAGGCTAATAGAGTTCTGTCAAGAGAACAAGCTGGTCATCACAAACACTCTATTCCAACAACACAAGAGACGACTCTACACATGGATATCACCAAATGGACAGCATCGAAATCAGATTGATTATATTCTCTGCAGCCAAAGATGGAGAAGCTCTATACAGTCAGCAAAAACAAGACCTGGAGCTGACTGTAACTCAGATCATCAGCTTCTTATAGCAAAATTCCAGCTTAAACTGAAGAAAGTAGGAAAAACCACTGGGCCAGTAAGATACAATCTGAATCAAATCCCTTATGAATACACAGTGGAAGTGAGGAACAGGTTTAAGGATTTAGATTTGGTGGACAGAGTGCCTGAAGAACTATGGATGGAGGCTCGTAACATTATACAGGAGGCAGCAATGAAAACCATCCCAAGGAAAAGGAAATGCAAGAAAGCAAAATGGCTGTCCAACGAGGCCTTACAAATAGCGGAGGAGAGGAGGCAAGCAAAATGCAAGGGAGATAGGGAAAGATACAGGAAACTGAATGCAGATTTCCAAAAAACAGCAAGGAGAGACAAGAGGGTCTTCTTAAATGAGCAATGCAAAGAAATAGAGGAAAACAATAGAATGGGGAAAACCAGAGATCTGTTCAAGAAAATTGGAGATATGAAAGGAACATTTCGTACAAAGATTACCATAATCAAGGACAAAAGTGGTAAGGACCTAACAGAAGCAGAAGACATCAAGAAGAGGTGGCAAGAATACACAGAGGAATTATACCAGAAAGATATGGAGGTCTCGTACACCTCAGGTAGTGTGGTTGCTGACCTTGAGCCAGACATCTTGGAGAGTGAAGTCAAATGGGCCTTAGAAAGCATTGCTAATAACAAGGCCAGTGGAAGTGATGATATTCCAGCTGAACTGTTTAAAATTTTAAAAGATGATGCTGTTAAGGTGCTACACCCAATATGCCAGCAAGTTTGGAAAACTCAGCAATGGCCAGAGGATTGGAGAAGATCAGTCTACATCCCAATTCCAAAGAAGGGCAGTGCCAAAGAATGCTGCAACTACCGCACAATTGCGCTCATTTCACACGCTAGCAAGGTTATGCTTAAAATTCTACAAGGCAGGCTTAGGCAGTATGTGGACCGAGAACTCCCAGAAGTGCAAGCTGGATTTCGAAAGGGCAGAGGAACCAGAGACCAAATAGCAAACATGCGCTGGATTATGGAGAAAGCTAGAGAGTTCCAGAAAAACGTCTACTTCTGCTTCATTGACTATGCAAAAGCCTTTGACTGTGTCGACCACAGCAAACTATGGCAAGTTCTTAAAGAAATGGGAGTGCCTGATCACCTCATCTGTCTCCTGAGAAATCTCTATGTGGGACAAGAAGCTACAGTTAGAACTGGATATGGAACAACTGATTGGTTCAAAATTGGGAAAGGAGTACGACAAGGTTGTATATTGTCTCCCTGCTTATTTAACTTATATGCAGAATTCATCATGCGAAAGGCTGGACTAGATGAATCCCAAGCCGGAATTAAGATTGCTGGAAGAAATATCAACAACCTCAGATATGCAGATGACACAACCTTGATGGCAGAAAGCGAGGAGGAATTAAAGAACCTTTTAATGAGGGTGAAAGAGGAGAGCGCAAAATATGGTCTGAAGCTCAACATCAAAAAAACCAAGATCATGGCCACTGGTCCCATCACCTCCTGGCAAATAGAAGGGGAAGAAATGGAGGCAGTGAGAGATTTTACTTTCTTGGGTTCCTTGATCACTGCAGATGGTGACAGCAGTCACGAAATTAAAAGACGCCTGCTTCTTGGGAGAAAAGCAATGACAAACCTAGACAGCATCTTAAAAAGCAGAGACATCACCTTGCCGACAAAGGTCCGTATAGTTAAAGCTATGGTTTTCCCAGTAGTGATGTATGGAAGTGAGAGTTGGACCATAAAGAAGGCTGATCGCCGAAGAATTGATGCTTTTGAATTATGGTGCTGGAGGAGACTCTTGAGAGTCCCATGGACTGCAAGAAGATCAAACCTATCCATTCTTAAGGAAATCAGCCCTGAGTGCTCCCTGGAAGGACAGATCGTGAAGCTGAGGCTCCAATACTTTGGCCACCTCATGAGAAGAGAAGAATCCTTGGAAAAGACCCTGATGTTGGGAAAGATTGAGGGCACTAGGAGAAGGGGACGACAGAGGACAAGATGGTTGGACAGTGTTCTCGAAGCTACGAACATGAGTTTGACCAAACTGCGGGAGGCAGTGCAAGACAGGAGTGCCTGGCGTGCTCTGGTCCATGGGGTCACGAAGAGTCGGACACGACTAAACGACTAAACAACAACAATATTTTAAATAAATAATATATTGGCATTCTTTGTGTGGCCCACTAATGCTTCTTTCTCTTTCTACTTTGTGGATTAAAAACGGCTTCAGAAAAACAAATTGGGATCATTCCACCAAAGCTAGTCAGTATTCACTGCCACATAGCTGTATTCAGCATCATATAATTCTAAAACTGAATTTTATTTCAAAAACTATGCCTTTCCTTCCTTGATGGGAAAAAATCAGTGCAGTTGGACATGAGCATGAAGTCTTACTGCAAGAAATGCTTTTGGAGAAAAATATATCTTTTTTAGGTAAGTTTTTATATTTTAATCTAGTACCTAAACATTCCTCATCTCAGTAGCTTTTCCAAAAGAGGTCTCCACAGATATCCCGTATTAGGTAGTAAAGAGAGGCTAAGAAATGATTGATGAGGTACATGTTATCTTTTATTGATTTAGACTTGAGCAGGAACTCAGTTACCTAATACCCCATACTGCACGGGCACAAGCTAGCAATTAATATTTTATAGAATAAGTAGCTGGGAAAAATACTTTAATATCAGCTGCTGTATTACTTTTGGTGTCATGAGATATTAGCCATAATCTAGGTCTTAGGAGACTCAGTAGGAAGCATAAGAAATATTAGCTGCATAATGCTTCATGTATTAAAAAGAAAACAACCACCACCATACAGGAGGAATTCACTTGTTTTCTTAGAAGCATGTTTATTCCCTCATATTTTTGAACAAGTATATTAAGCCTTCTTGCATTACCTATCTCTAATCTGAACAATGCTAAATGTTAACCTTTATAAGAATATTATTGCTGTTCATTGTAGAAGTATCACTTTAATTTTTTGCAGTTAACACTTGGTTAATGCAGTTCTTATTAGTTAAATAATCATTGGACTTCCCTAGAAAGCATGATCTCACTCTTTGGATTTTGTTGTGTAGATTGGTAAATTCTCAATGCAAGAAAGTTGTTGTTTTTCACCTAGAAAGGCTTACCCCACCAGTAGTAATGCCATTTAAATAATAATAATTAAATAAATATTTTACTTACTTTTTATATCTATTAAGATATTATTGATGGAGTTTACATCAATGCTCAATACATGCTATGATTTGAGCATACTAGTAGACCATAACAGAATACTATTTTCAAATACTAGAAAGCCATTCTGTTGTGTCTTCCACTTAGAGAAACAATACTTGAAGAGTTTATTTCCTAAGCATTCTTCAAAAATTGGCATTCATAAATATCAAAAGCCCCTTTCAGAATTAGATAAATTCTATTATTTTATGATAAAATACTAGATATACCACTTAAAACCTCAAGTAAAATTTACAAATTTGAGAAAATGCCAGCGTGCGTCTCAGGCTTGAATACCCCACCCTTTTTCTTCATGCATAAGGGTAGAAAGTTAAAGCTTCCATTTGCAGTTTGAAACAAGCAACAGTTTCCTGTTGCATTTAAATACAGAAAAGTGTCATCCAATCACAGCAAATCATAACAAACCAGGGTCTCATGGTTTCTCATATTTTGATAAATTATCATTGCTAGTCAGCCTTGAATCATTGTTTGCTGTTGGCTTACTGATTCGTTAGGGAGAAGGTGATCCCAGATTCAGACACAACACTAAGCTATCCCCTGCCTGGTTTGTTTACCCAGAAAAGAAGAAAAGTGAGAATGATTAGGTTACATGTACCATCATACAGCTCATGCATGGTATTGTTTATTAAGCGAAGAACCTTGGCTTTCTGCCGTGAATGCACAGCTGATGGGAAACGTCGGTGTAGTGCAAAAAAGAAGCTTTGAGTTTCCATCCCCTTGCATATAAGTAAAGGGGAGGGTGAAGCACTAGCAGATTTGGGCTCTCAAATTTCAGCAGCACTCTGTGCGATGCTAAAATTCAGCATGTCCCTCCTGCTTCTCATGCTCCATCTACACTCCCCTGTAGCACGGCACCCAGTACCAATTGCACTAACCTAAATCCACCTCTGGATGAAACGTGTGAACCCCAGGCTTGCCTCCGCTCATCCTCAAAGTGAAAAGTCACAATTTCCCATTATGTTTGAACTTGGACTTCGTGTCTGTCTATGTGCCACTGGAATGTGATGGCTGAATGCTAGATAGTTCAACATGGAAGCAAATTAAGAGGCTAGAATAACTTCTGTGTCCTATAATAACTTTAAAGTGATTTGATTTTATACTCATTTCCACCCAACGTATAAATTGAGTGAAAAGTACAGCGCGTCTTCATTGTGATAACACTAGCTATTTCTTAAAGTTACTTTCAGAGAGATCCAATCAACTAAAATATTTTATTTTGAATATTTTTCAGTAACAAAGTACTGTATGACAGGTTGAATTAATGATGTTTATAATGAAGACATAAAAATGCAGAGATGACAAAGAAGCATTTTTATATTCATGTATCAGGTTTGCTAAGAAGGTTCATTTAATCTGACACAGCATTGCATGCGTAAGAAGGATATGTATGAGTGCATTAGTAATTCTTGTACCTCCGTTCAAAAGAAAATTAATTATTCTGCTATCTTGTTAAAAGAATAATACTATTGTTTATAATATTTATTCTCTTTATAGCTGAAGATCAGTTACGTGCAAAAGGTTATGACAAAACACCAGACTTCATATTAGAGGTGCCAGTCGGTGAGTCCATGAGGTTTTTAAGCTTTGGTGGGTGAATCTGTTTATACTGAAATGCTAACGTTCTTAAAGGCGAAACAAAAAATAAAAAAATTCCTTCCAGTAGCACCTTAGAGACCAACTAAGTTTGTCATAGGTATGAGCTTTCGTGTGTATGACAAATTTAGTTGGTCTCTCTAAGGTGCTACTGGAAGGATTTTTTTTTTATTTTCTGTTTCGACTGCACCAGACCAACACGGCTACCTACCTGTAACTAGTTCTTAAAGGCATTATGGGATAAACAGGATAATCATAACACACTGTTAGATATTCACAGTAATGAAACAATTCCTGTAATAATTATAGAGCGGGAGGGAGGGATCAAAAAACTTAGATCCCAGACTGACCCTGATCCATAAGTAAACCTGTTATAGAAACATGTCATAGAAGCTGTTGTCCTGAGACAAATATTTTAAAACCTGCTTTATCCTCAGTCATTGCAAAAGCTAAAATACTGTTCCTCCGTGAGACAAACTTTAACCATAATTTGTCAGACTTCTTGCCACTCCTAATGCCCCAGTTGTGAATGTGCGTTAGCTGCCATGGTGCAAATGATAGATTGTGTCATGGGAGCTAAATAGGCATCCTGCAAATGGTAATTAGGTCAAATACATCCAGCTGTGCCCCACTTACTGAAAGTCCCAACACTGCTGCAGTGTGTGTGTTTGTGTGTTGCTACACAGTGGTCCATTTGACCAGGCTGTTACAGATGAAAATTACACAGAGAAAAATCATGGCATATGTACAACAAGCTTAGCAGGTGTGCTAAGCACCTGCATTGGTCTTGCAAATGAATTAGAACTACATCATGGATTTGACATAACAAATTTGACTTCTATCCCTTGCTATGCCAGAATTGCACAAAAGAGCAATAAAAAAAAATCATTTTAGAAAAATATACATGCCACTCAGTGCAAAGAAACCGGAGGTCCATTGTGGGCTTGCATGCATGTATTTGTTTACCTGTGCCCATGCACCTTTTTAAAAATCTAATCTTGCTTTTGAAATACAATTTTTTAGTATGCCAAAAGAAAGAAAAATCACTACCCCCTTCCAACCTTACAATGTCTTATGATTGCAGTGTCTCACACCGAATGTAACTGACCTGTAGAAAAGACATTATGAATTGAAAAGAGATGTTGCATGTACCCATTAACCATAAAAATCCTTTAATAAAAACAACTATATAAAGAGCAGTACCCCACCACACCAAAAAGTGTGCTGCTCCAAGCCAAGCAGGAATTTAGATTTGCGCACACAGAAAGCTGCCACTTCCATCAGAAAGTTTTTCCTAATGTTCAGTCAGGCTCCTTGAATCCATTGGTTCAGATCCAAACTTCTAGAGCAGCAGAAAGGAAGCTTGTTCCGTCTTCCATGTAACAGCTCTTCAGATATTTGAAGATGGTTATCATATCACCTCTAGCAATATCTGGAGGTGCATAGGTTTCCCAGTCTTGTGGTACAACACGATACAGCAATATTGTGCCCGTGTTTCTGCCTTTCCCACGCAAGCTTCACAGTCTCTGTATTTCCCCTAACCCTTTATAGCTATCATGTGAATAGGGGGGGGGGATTGTGGCGGGTCATGAATGGGCACAGTGTGAACATTGAGACATAATACCCAGTTATTCTGCCCATAAATAACTGAACCCTTAAAGATGCAAGCAGACTGTGAAAAGATTGAGTGACAGTGTTTTTCAGTATGGTTTAAAACTTAGGAAGCCCTGCATAACAGTAAATTGTGTTAGATTAAGATATATTCATTTACTGTGATTTTAAGAATTTGTAATGGTTTGGGTTCATTTTAAAATGTATTATCCCCCCCCCATTTAGCTGTAGAAGGTCATATCATTCATTGGATTGAAAGCAAAGCCTCTTTTGGTGATGAGTGTAGCCACCAAGCCTATCTACATGACCAGTTCTGGAGTTACTGGAACAGGTAGAGTCTTTCTTTCTTTCTTTCTTTCTTTCTTTCTTTCTTTCTTTCTTTCTTTCTTTCTTTCTTTCGTTATTTAAACTATAGGCCATATGTACATTATTGCTATTTGTCTGTAAGAGAAGAAAGAATGTTGACATGAAATGGATGTCCCCTCGGCAAGCAGCCACTTCTCTGAGTAGCTCCTGCTTATGGGCCCTGACACTTTTCATTGCATAAGCATAGTATGTTTGCTGTAGCACACAACACTAGAAAGCTCTGCCACCTCAGCTTGGGTAAAGAAGTGCAAGAATATGTCCCTTACCTATGATCTGAATTTTGCCTCTTAATATTACACACACCCTTTTAATGTTTCAGGTAAAATCCATGGCGACTTTGCCTTTGTGGAAATCGCTTCAGTTCTTGCAAGTCAGGTCACACAACTAGTACTCACTTTTGTACCCTCCAAAATAGAATAGGATATAGTGCAGAGAGCTGCAGTAGGTGGCAGGGATGCATGACTTTCCACTCGGGCAAAGTCACCATTGGATAAAGTCCATCCTCTGAAGGTGCCTTTGTTCATCTTCAATGGCAGGCACTTATTATCAATGCTGTTTTACTATACAGTGGTACCTCTACTTACGAATTTAATGCATTCCGAACGCACATTCGTAAGTTGAAAAAAATTGTAAGTTGAATCCCATAGGAATGCATTTGGAGAAAAAATTCGTAAGTCGAAGCAACCCTATCTAAAAATTAGTAAGTAGAAAAAATCCTGTCTAAACCGCATCCAAGATGGCGGATGGAGCTCCGTTTGTAAGTAGAAACATTCGTAAGTAGAGTTATTCGTAAGTAGAGGTACCACTGTATATATAAAAAAGAGGTGCCAGAGCTCACCATGAACTTTCCCTTATTCTCTTAGAATAGCAATGGTGCCCACCTGAGAGGTGCCGGAGATGAGCTCCAGTGATCCCCAGCTGAAAAAAAGCCCTGCTTATCATTAAAATTAAAACAATTAAACTTCCCTTGAAAATTCATTTCTGCAGGCATTCAAACATGTGTTCCTTCTCTCTTGCCAAGCCTGTGATCCCAAAGTAACTACTACACTGAAACCTTTTGTGTCCTACTGTTTCTGCCTTTTTCTTCTCCCAGGCTCTCCCCAGTTATTTCACAGAGGCACTCCCCACTGATAGAAGAAATGTATCTTAGCCTATCAAGCTGCCATGTTTGAACCTTTTGAGAGATACTTGTGCTGAATATATAAAGCTGATATATTTATTCTGAGTTAGACCAGTAGCCTGCCTAGCAGATCTCAGAGTCTCCAGCACTGACTCTTTCGTAGCCCTGCTACCGTACCTGTGCTCATTTTATGTGGAGATGTCATGGATTGAACGTAGGGCCATTTGATGCAATGCCCTCTTGCTCTGCCCCTGTACTGTGGCCACTCCCAAATGCCTTTTTGCTCTGTAAGATGGCAAAAAAATGCTATGTATGGTAAAATATTAAAAGTACATGAAAATCTAATTTGGATTAATTATATAGTTGAATTCCAACCTAAAGCTATGCACTTGCATATTTTGCTGTAATATACTAATGAGTAAACTAGTACTATCAAGAGACATATTAATTAATAATTAGTAACTTCACTGTCAATTATGACTTACAGTAAGTAAGGATGCAGTCGGGTTTACTTTTTCTATTGTTTGCAAATCTGGCTGTGTCTCTACACTATGTTTTAGTGAGTCCCAGGAGAAACCTTGACGCTGTTATTATCGAAGTAACTTTGCTACGTTTGAAGAAGGCACTAACAAAATGTCTTCTTTGACACTGATATTAGAATAATGATAATTCTACATAATGAGAGTAGCATTTCTTCTACACTCTTTGAATATGAATAGCAAACCTTCCATCTACTGAAATCTTTCACTATTTAATTGTAATCTAAATGTCTTTAGTACTCTGCATACACTCCTATTGATTAAATAGAAAAGTTCCTATTTAATCAATAGGAATGTTCTAAATTTTCCTAGTGTGTTAATTGCTAATCAACACACCCAAAGTTCCTTTCTAAAAATGGCACACACCAAGTGATCCTAAATGCTCACTCAGAAGTTACACTGAGATTATGGTGACCAGTACTCCATACTAAGTGTGCTTAGAATACATATATTTAGGCACCAGGCAAAAACATCCCTCTTCTCCAAAGCCTTTGCCTAATTAAACAATCTATGGTTGGGGGGTATTGTTTTCTTTGTTATTTGGTGTATATTTGGGGGCTTTTATAATGTAAACCGCCCTGTGATCTTCTGAAGAAGGGTGATGTAGCCATATAATAATACAATTCATGTCTGCGCATAATGTTCATTAGGTCTACTCTCAAGTAAGTGGGTTTAGAATTGCAGCCTAAATTGCACCTGGTGAAGATTTTAAAAAGTATAATGTTCTAAAAACAACTTTGTCAAAGAGAGTAAAACTTAAAATCCATTTTAACTTGTGTCTGTTAAATACCATTTATCACACATGTGCAAAAAGATGTGAGGAAGACGAAGTTATTTAACGTACTGAGTATTTTGATAATAATGTTATCAGTTGATACGTTGAGGTAAAGTTAAATTGTTTAGAAATGTTTAGGAAAGGAAGACATCCTTTCCTTAGCACAATGTCAATATCTAGCAGTTTAGGGGCTTAAAAAGTTGTATTGGTAAAATGAAACACAGTGGCTCAACAAATGGACTTAGTGGAAACCTTGGGAATTGCATTTGTCAAGCATCTAGGAAAACTGTTCATGCATACCCAGTATCCAAAGCTTCATTGGCAGCCAATACACAAAGAACTGAAAGGTCATTCTTCTTCCTGCAGTATGATGGTTTGTTGACATATTTTGACACACTGGTACAATACTGAAAGGTTTTGACCTTATTCCAACACTCAGGGATTTAGGATTGCTTAAGCCCTCTAGTGCTCATGGAATTTCACAAATTCCACATTCTCTTTCCCTCTCTTATCTCCCGTGCCTGTCCTAGCATTAGTTAACTTGTTTCAGAAATGGGCTTGAATGAATTTAGAGTCATGAATTACTGTCATTTTTCATTCAGGCTATCATTGTCAGGTGGGGGAGGGATTATTATGAGTCTACGCAGAGCAATAAAAAAGTAGTGAATTTTAATTTTCTCACAGGAAGCTTGTTATCCTAAAGGCCTTCAAAGGAACCCTGTAAAATGTTTGTGAGCAGAAAGTTGTATATTTGTTTAAAGCTTATGTGTAAGCTGTGTATTTTTCTTTCAATCAATCCTATGCACAATTTCCTGGGACTGTTTCCTTTAATTCAGTAGGATTTCTGATTGTGCAGAGGATTGTGCTGTTAACGGATAATTTTTCCAAAGTAAGTAGTATAAAGCATCTTTAGCCTGAAGGAATAAATTTTTAGTGTTTGGATAATGGCCTAATCTTCAAAATTCTAAATTTTGTGATATTAGTATGTTTATGATAGTGTTCTTTTTCTTTGTAGTAAAAATTCAGCAGTAGTGGCAACACAACAAGAATAAAGTCACATAAAGTGCAATTAAGATTACATTAGCTAGTAAATTTCACTTTGGGGAAAATGTTTTCCATACTGAGCATTTTAGTAGTACACCAGATTTAGACAATCTTTTATAAATGTTTTTGAGGCTGTTCTATTTTTCTATGAATACTATGATCTTTCATTGTTTGAATTATATTTCTTTCCATTTTTCCTCTAATCTTTCAAATATTGTTGCATCATTGGAGGCTATTCCATAATACAGACAGAACGCTTTCAGCTTCCATCTATATTACTGCAAGGCATCAGCTCCAATTTCCTTGGTATTTCTCATTCAGATTAGACAAGCATCTAGGCTTACGTACGATAAGAGCTGACAGCATAGATCCTGCTATGTTTGCCAAAGGCCTGGTCACAGACACTCCACTATGTCAAAGAATGTCAGCCCCCACAGACCTTACCTTTCAGAACTCCTTGTAATTTTTAATTGACATTTACATCTGACATTTTGAATGTACATGTTATTGTTGAGTCTTTATCTACATATGAATGGTAGAAACATTTTCTGAACAGAACCAAAACATTTATTAAAATTATTATTTAAGAAGGTTGCTTTGCTTGCTGAAACTCAGGCCTAGCTACATTCCCTCTTCCATTGTGTAATTTTTATGAGTGCTTTGCTAATCAAATTACGAAGCTTTCGCTGTGTGTGTAAAGAAAGAAGTTTAAAGTAATTGACAAAAATAGAATCATCTTACTTTAGGACATACTAGCCATACAGTTGTGCGGCAAGAATCTATTTTAAAACATTAGCTACATTATTTGGGATATTTTAAAATGTAGTACACAGAATGACATATTCATAACTATTCCAAATCCCTTTTAAAGCATAATAATTTGAGGGGGAGACTTTTAAATCCTTCTTTATTCTATACCATGTAATATTTTTCTGCATGTGTTTTCCAAATGGAAGTTTAAATTTAATTTTTTAAAAAAAAATAATTAAATTAATAAGGGTAATTATCCTAAATCGGAATAAGGAAGTTCAGTTGCTCATAAATGTCAATAACCAAAGAACTAACAGAAGTGGTTTGTCACAAACGATCCTGCTTTTCTTCTAATTAGTTCATTTACATTTTACAAATTAACAGTAAATTTCAGATAGAAGATATTCCAGCAGCATACTATAGCATTACTGACCTGTATTTGTATCTGCCAAATTTAAGTTAATTAGAAATGTAGATGCTGTTTGTTTTATCTGTCACAAAGCTCATCTTTAAAAAAAGGCTAGACACACTCCCCCCTCCAACATTTATCATCTAAATAATAGTCTTCCCAAGATGGCAGCCTCATAATAAACTCTTTTCAGTGGAGTGATGGGTAATGAAGCTTGCTTGTGAAGGAAGCGAAAAATGTTGTCTAGCCAAATGCATGAATATGATGGCTGGAGAATCAGTGGACTTTCTCAGTCATCAATCTTTTTAGTAGCCTCTTACACATCTGAATATTTTGATAGATGATCTAATAATTGAGTTATCTATCTTTCTAACTATCAGAGTTGTATAAAAATTATTCTCACATTCTACTGAATATTAACTATATTAGACATCCAGTAAATTTTTCAAAAAGAAAAAGGAAGACCAGGTGTTGGAAGAATTTTATGATGCAAATTCCCTTACTAAATTAACTAATGGAAATCTGAAGAATTAAACCTTCTGAAATTGTATAAGCATACAGTAAAGACAGAATCTGAAATTGGTTACATTAAAAACGTTGGGATATCTGCAAGACAAGTAAATAGAAGTTCCTGATGTCACTAGTGGTAAATTTAAATAGTGTGAGAGGTATAAAATAAAATATATTTATATGGACCAACAGTGGTCTCAGATTTATTCTCTTCTGATTTTTTACTTGGAAGTGGTAAACATAGGGCCCAATGGAACCTGACATAGAAGGTCTGTGGCTAGAATCTCCTCTTTTATTTCATTTCTTTGTGTCCCCATTTGTTACTCTGAAGATGAGGAAAGTAAAATAAGAGCAATGGAGTATCATAGATCTGCTGCCTCACACCTGATAGAACCTATTGGTATTACCTTACAACATTTTGAATCTGGTTCTTCCTGAATTTGAAACTTAGGCTATGTAACATACCATACTTGTGATTTGAAACACAGTGAGGTCATTTTTGTCCACTGTTTAAAGTAGCTCTTTTACATCACTCTACCTGATTTATTTCGACATGCTGAACTCCTATTGTTTGAAACTGTTAACTGTGCATGTGCAGTGGCTGTCTCAAATGTACACACCTCAGCTGAACTATAGCTTACATTTTCAATTGGGATGGAAGCTCATTTGAGGGGGAAAGGATCAAACATATGGATTGTGGCTAACATATTTCAAACATCATTGGTGGGAGCGCAGTGTTACCAGAATAAACACTGATGTATAATATGGACAGCCTCAGACTGTGCTCCTAACAGAATTACTAGGACATGTAGGGACGTGGGTAGCGCTGTGGTCTAAACTACTGAGCCTCTTGGGCTTGTCAATCAGAAGGTCGGCGGTTCGAATCCCTGTGATGGGGTGAGTTTGCGTTGCTCAGTCCCAACTCCTGTCAACCTAGCAGTTTGAAAGTATGCCAAAAAGTGCAAGTAGATAAATAGGTACTGCTCTGGCGGGAAGGTAAACGGCATTTCCGTGGGCTGCTCTGGTTTCAGTGTTCCATTGCACCAGAAACGGCTTAGTCATGCTGGCCACATGACCCAGAAAAACTGTTTGCAGTCAAATGCCGGCTCCCTCTGCCTGTAAAGCGAGGTGAGTGCTGCAACCCCAGAGTCGTCTGCGACTGGACTTAACTGTCAGGGGTCCTTTACCTTTACCTTAACAGGGACATGTCTCTGAGTAAATGTGCATAGGATAGGCTGTATAAAGATGTTGGGGTGCGGAGACTACTGGCACTTAGTCTATACTAAATCTTTAATGCTTAAAATACAAGGTGTTACCTACCTGTGCCTGAAGAGTTATCTGCTTAGTGAGTAAAGAATATGTGTTTCTGGAAGATATATTTAATCCAGACTATGTCATGAATAATGGAGAACTTGTTTCCAAATGGCCAATAAATGGTAAAAACAATCCTCTTGACGTTAATTGAATTTACAGCTTTTTATTTCTTTGGAAAGTTTTTGCCTTTATTTCAGTGATTCTCAAAGCAGCTTCTAACACATGGTCTTAATGTAAAATAAAACACCTCTTCCCAGGCACTGTCATGCAGAGCTTAGTCTTCTGCCTGGTTGATGAGGCCAGAACATGCTTCCCTTCCATTCTGTAGCCCTCCTGGATTGTTGGAGCTCAGGGTTTTTTTCTGTCAAGAAGGTGGAAAGTGAACTTCCTCTACCTGTGCCTTTGTGAGAAGGAGGGAGTGTAGCCTGTCAGCGACGTTGCATAAAAATGAAGAGAGTTCATCATAGGATTCTTCAGGCAGTTGAACAAGACTTAACATTTCTTGATATCATGAGGGAGGGGGGACATTTTCTGGGGAAACTAGTTTCTTCTGGCTCCAGTTGAAATCTAAAATGGTGTACAGGACCTGATGCAAGATCTACCGTAAGTGTTGTTGAGCCAATTAGGAACAATGAGCAAAGTGGTATTAAATTAAATATACATGTAAATAGCCAATTACAAAGAAAATCCAACATGGTCACATTGGGTTACAAAAGAGGAAACTTCCCCCAAAATGAGAAGCTTGGTAAAAATGAAGCTGAAAGGCAAATTCAAGAATGTCAAATTATTCCAAAATGCTTGGGAGTTGTTTAACAATGCAATATTAGAAATTAAACTGGTGTGTATGCTACAGATCAAGAAAGATACCATGAGGGCCAAGAGCAGGCTTCCTCAACCTCGGCCCTCCAGATGTTTTTGGCCTACAACTCCCATGATCCCTAGCTAGCAGGACCAGTGGTCAGGGATGATGGGAATTGTCGTCTCAAAACATCTGGAGGGCCGAGGTTGAGGAAGCCTGGCCAAGAGGGTGCTAGTGTACTTAATGAGTCAAAGATGCCATTAGAGGCAAGGCAGCTTCCTTTTTAAAAAATAGAACTCTTGTCTGAATGAAAAGAACTGAAAGGGACACAAACTTTGGCCAAAAAAAAAAGTGGGGGCAAGCAGACAGCAAGGGATGCTAAGAAAGAATTTAAGGAACACATTGCTATAAACATGAAGATCGACAAAGGTTCTTTAAATATATTAGTAGCAGGAGACAGTCTAGGGAGGCAGTTGGACTTTTGGATGACCAGGGAAGATAAGGACATTGAATGAATTCTTTGCATCTGTCCTCACAACAGAGGATGTAGGGCAGATCCCAGTGCCTGAGCTAACTTTTGCAGGAGGGGAGTCTGAGGGATAAAGAGAGATAAAGTTCTAGGCCTAATATACAAAATAAAAACTGGCAAATCACCTTTTCCAGCTAACATCTACTCAAGAGTTCTCAAAGAACTCAATGGTGAAACTGCTTATCTTCTAAGAAAAATATGTAACTTGTTCCTAAGAACAGCCTCCATACCTGAGGCCAATATTATACCGATTTTTTAAAAAGGGAAATCAGGGGCAGATCCTGGAAATTACAGGCCAGTGAGTTTAACATCTGTCCCAGGGAAACTTGTGGAAAGTATTGTTGAAGATGAAATAACGAAGCATATACAGTGGTACCTTGGGTTACAGACGCTTCAGGTTACAGACTCCGCTAACCCAGAAATAGTACCTCGGGTTAAGAACTTTGTTTCAGGATGAGAACAGAAATGGTGCGGCGGTGGGAGCAGCAGTGGGAGGCCCCATTAGCTAAATGCATAGTTGCCAAGTTTTCGCTTTTCTCGCGAGGAAGCCTATTCAGCATAAGGGAAAATCCCTGTAAAAAAGGGATAACTTGGCAGCTATGTAAATGGTACCTCCGGTTAAGAACCGTTTCAGGTTAAGAACAGACCTCCAGAACGAATGAAGTTGTTAACCCGAGGTACCACTGTAGAAAAGCATGCCTTGCTGAAGCAAAGCAAGTATGGCTTCTGCTAGTCAAGTCCTATCTCATGACTCTATTAGAATTTTTTGAGAGTGTCAACAAGCATATAGATAAGCGGTGCTCTGGCTGACATAATGTACCTGGACTTTCAAAGAAGTTCCTCACCAAATGCTACTACTGTGAAGAGCTGGGAAAGGACCTCTCCAAATAGACTGAATTGCAAATGCAGTTTAATGAAAATAAGTATAGTGTGTTGCATTTCACATATATACTCATGGGGGCTGAATTGGCAGTGCCTGACCAGGAACAAGACCTCGATGTAAAGTTCTGGTTGCTTTCACCTCAAAATGCATATTTTCTTGATTTACCCATAATTACTTGGTAAGAAATAATGGGTAAATCAAAAAAGTGCATTTTGAGGTAAGAAATTACCAAGTAATTACTAGTTCCAATGGCAGCAGTTATGGTATATTTATTCATGAAAATTTCAATATTTAAGTGTATATAAAGCAAGTTTGGACCATATTAAGTTTTTCTTTAAGTCCTGTATTATAAAAAAATGTGTTCTTTCTGAATTGATTTTTGTTATCAAAGCATCATCTTTGATGTAAACACCAATAAGTCGCATGCTTTTGTTGTAAATGATAAAAAATTCTTTTGTCTTAAATACGCATTGCTGTACCTGGATTTGCATCTCAGTTGTAGCTGCATGTGTTACATTATTAGTGAAATAAATGCATTGTTGTGGGCAGTCTGAGATGACATTACAAGGCTGTGCTAGCCGTGATGTGATGCTGAAAAAAGTTGTCACCCACTATTTCTCTGAGGTTTGTCATTTATCAAAAAGAGGCAATCTGCTGCCGGAGGATCTCTGCGGACATTCCTATTTGTGTGGCCTGAGCCTGTCTCTTCAGGTTTCATTATTTAGGTCCGATGTGTAGTTAGTTCTTATCAAAACTAATACTATCTGAAGTACTAGGCTTCCAGTGGTCACACAACCAACATCAGGATTTCTTCAACATGACTAATATTACTTAAGACAGTATCTCCTTAAATGTGAGTATAGCTTTGGTGTCTATATCAATTACATCTTCTAGCTGAATTTTAGTGAACATTTTGCTTTGAATTTGTGTAAGTGCATCAGATTTAAATCGATACACATTTGTAGTGTCTCCAGATTCAGATATGACTGTATTATGTTGAAACTTTACAGTAACCTGGAATATATTTAATCCCCCCCCTACATTTATACCCCAACTTTCTTCTACCATGGAATCCACATGATTTCTAGGTCACATGCCTGAGGTCATGATCCAGACTTGGCTTCAGCAAAATAGTGGCCTCATCTGACTTCAGACCATACCTTGGAACTAGCTAAAGATAGGCCATACATACTGCATGCTGCATTCAGGCAATTCTTGATTTTATATATTTTACTGAACACTATATGACTTCTATGCAATTGGTTGTTTCTGGCGTCAGGATTCAAAACATTACTTTTTATATTTTCTTCCCAAATGCTTAGTTTAGCACAAAGTATTTCAATTTTTTAACATTATTATGAAGGTTGCTAATGTCACCGTATTTACTTGAATATAATGCTCACCTTTTTTGGCCAAATTATGTTGCGAAAATTAAGGTGAGCATTAGATTTGATGGCGCATCTACATTCACCAGCAAATACTTTTTTTTGGTTTGAAGGTTGTGAAACTTGAGGTGTGCATTAGATTCGATGGCACATTAAACTCGAGTAAATACGGTACATTGCCTGCTTCCATAATTGTTTTTAGAATACATGCATTCTAAATGCATTCATATGGTAAGAATTTAATAGGATGCTTCAAAATAACTAACAGCAACAGATAATTGTATTATTGTTTAAACCTGTTGGTTTAAAAACAATATGCTAGCTTTCAGTTTCATTTAGTGTGTCTTTTTAAAACAAAGTGTACACACTGATTGCTGGCCTCTAGATGTAACACTAAACTGAAACACAGGCCACAAAATTTGAATTTGGACCACATACTTTTTAGCAGTCTGACAGTTTCACTCCAAATGTGTTCATAATCACAGAATAGAGCTGGATGTGTGGCAGCGCTAAGAAGATCCCAAAAAACACATTTGTTTTGGATTCCACAGACATGGCTATGGATTAAAGTGTTCTTGTTTTTGTTTCTCTTGGTTGTGCTGTAAGAGTGTCTTGTGAATTTTGGAGACTGGAGCTCTAACCCCACTTGAATAAAGACAATGATGGCAGTGAGTTTCTGTCCAGAGTTAATCAGCTGCAGAATTTGTAAACTGCACATATGTCAGAGTTGAAAATGTTAGCACTCTAGTAGAAGCTTGAAAAGGTTAGATCTGATAAAAGCCATCAGCAGTTAAAGAAAGTGATTTATGGGACTGTAATGACACAAAATGCCTCATTTATCACTCCTTTATAGATAGGTTAAGGTTTCACTGTCATACCTTAAAAACTTGACCACTTAGAATTGTCAAAATAGGCCCTTAATTGCCCATCATGCATTTCAGTTTGAATTTCCCTCTCTTGATTTTTTGTTAATTTTATTTCATATTGCTTTTGAGCCTTCCACATGATTTTGTTTCATGTTATTAAGATTTAATACTTTTTGAAAATTGTATTCTTAGCTAAGCAGTCCTTACTGGTTAATCATGTGTCTCACTCCTGTATGTTTGTATAAATATACTTGAAACAAAATAAGTTAAACTAATTCTTTTAAACTGCTTATGACCATATAAGTTATTATATTACTATATTTCTGTATTTTAGTATTTTGTTGGAAGCTGCCCAGAGTGGCTGGGGGAACCCGGCCAGATGGGTGGGGTATAAATAAATTATTATTATTATTATTATTATTATTATTATTATTATTATTATTATAAATTTACAAAGTAATATTCCTGTAATTCTTCCATTGTCACCTGTTATTCTAATATTTTAGTGCTGTGGCTATTAATTTAATAAACAAATCACTGTTTAACAAAAGAATCCGTTAAAAATATTTTTAAGTCAACAAAAAGTAACCCCCCTTTAGTTTTTCATAGCACTGTTCAAATTTATAGTGTCAGTTGCAAAGTTGCAAGCGACCTTCAATTTAAAAATGAAGTAGCATTTGTCAAGTCTACTCAGTGTTGGTCCTTGTAAACTTCTTCTTCATTGGCGATCACACGTAGCCGAGTAAGATTTTCAGTCCATCTATTACGTAAGTTCATTATGTGATTTCAACTGGGCTTTTTAAAATAAAGTGGTAGATAAATTTTATGTTGTATGCGCTTGTTAGATTCAAAATTGTCTCACTGCATGAATGTTAACATGTAATCTGAATTGCCAAAGAAGTAGTGTGTGAAAATGGCTTAATTACAGGGGAAGAAGAGGAGAAAGCACAAGCCTCTGGGCATATTATATTTTAATTGTTTTCTCTGAAAAGGTAAATAAATTCAAGCCTGGTTTAGATAACTGTAAGGAAGGCTAAAATATGAGATACTCTGTGAAGCCTCAATGAGGATAAATAGTTACTTTGAAGGAGGAAGAAACAACCCACTCATCTCTTGGGGCTCAACCAGACTTCCATTTGTGCCACAGTTTGGGTATAGGCCCATAATTTCCAGGCACGGGTACAGAGTTTTTGTCTACCACTCCTCTCCCTGGAAAAACCCACTGTTTATCACTGTATCAGAGGAAATTCATGGAAAACCCACCTGACAATTGTTCTGATTCAGCTGTAAACAGCAGGTTTTCCCAGCGGGGCAAAAAACCCCACACAGAGACCTGTGCTTAGAAATCGCAGGCCTGTGTCTACAAATCACGGCACAAATGGACATCTAGATGAGCCCTTACTCTTAATAAACTATGAAACATTTATTTTGCTTTAAATACTACCCTCACTATAATATTACACTTTGTATGAGAATTAAAATGCTAGACATGCTGTCTGAGATGAGGAAGAAAGATTTTTTGAACGCAGTTGACAAGATGTTCAGTTAGCTAGAGAAACTGGGGGAAAATTTGTTTACCCATAGGGATTAATGTGGGTATTGGAACAGACTAGATAGATTATACAATTGTACTAGCTACTATTATATAGACAACTAGCTGACCCGACCACACATTGCTGTGGTTCTTTCCTGTGATTCCCCCACCCTACCTTGTCCCGATCCATGACGTATCCTGCCCCTCCTCCCTCCACCCTGGCTCATCCCTGTGTTTCAGTAGGATACCCTTCCCTCTGTTGTCCCTGGGGAGTGTTGGCCCCTGTATCTCCATACCTTGGCCCCTCACCCTTCGAAAAGGAACTGTCAGCTTCTAGGTTCTATTTCCCAGCATGCACTTTTGTCTGAGCCTTCTGTTGTCCCTGGGGAGTGTTGGCCCCTCCCCCATGTATCTCCATACCTTGGCCCCCACCCTTGGAGAAGGAAATGTCAGTTTCTGGGTTCCATTTCCCAGTGTTTACTTTTGTCTGAGCCCTCTGTTGTCCCCTCCCCCCTGTATCTCCATACATTGGCCCCTGAGCATGCATCGTGAACATTTCTATATATTTAGATTAAGGATCGGGGGTGATGATGCGCCCTGGGACGCAGAGAACTACTTAAAAAATCCCGACCGGGGGGGTCCAAATAGCGAAGCCCCACAGCCCCGTAGCAACAAACAGGCCCAGACAGAAGGAGGGCGTCATATGGGCCACTTGGCGCAGGCCTCCGAATCCAAAGGGGGCCTTGGTCACCTGGCCTGGGCCTCTGTCTGGCCCTGCAAGGGCCTGGCAACAGAAGGCACGTTCTGAAGCACCCGAGTTGTTCAGTTCCATAAAAAACCCAGGAAGTGGCAAGGGGAAGGTAGGGGATTGTAAATGTGGTGGGGGCCACTGCAAATATCTAAGGACTTAAACTGAGGAGGGAAAGTGCATAGTTGTTTTTTTTATTAAAAAAAAGACACAGAGGCTTGCAATCAGTTGTAGTATATACCCTGTTTCTCCTAAAATAAGACATACCCATAAAATAAGCCATAGCAGGATTTCTAAGCATTTGTGCAATATAAGCCATACCCAGAAAATAAGACATAGTGATAGGCGCAGTTCTGGAGGGCCCCTTGGCCTGACTCTGTGGGTTGTCTGGTAATAGGCCCCCTTCAGATCCCCCTGAGCCTCAGAGTCCCCCTGTTTTACAGGATCTCGTGGCGGCGGGGTTTGTGGGTGTGGCGCGTTGTTGTGGCTAATCCCTGTTACTGCCTCCACGTGTCCCGATCCATGATCTATTAGATATTTTAAATCAGAATAACCCAACTTACATACGGTACCTTTCATTTGAAATACTCTCCAATTCCTTGCAAGAAGGTGACGCGAAGAAACCCTAACAAGTTTAGGCTTGGTTCAAGAGATGTATTGCACAATGGAAAGGGAAGTTTGCAAGGCAGTCCCATCACATGTCATCCCAAAACCCTCGGGAGCGCCGCAACCCCAGAGTCATCCGCAACTGGACCTAATGGTCAGGGGTCCCTTTACCTTTAAGGCTTTCTCTGGTTTACTGTTAACTCAGTAAGGATAACCCAGGCATACAGAGGGGGAACCTGGAAGCTCCCAAGAGCTGCTCCCAAGGCAGGAGATTATGAAGTGGCTCAAGCTTTAAACACAAGCTTTAAACACAGGAGTACACAATGGTAAAAAAAAAAAATGACTTCGGTTTCGGATGCTTTTCACACACAGGCTTAAGAGAAGCTGGAAATGGATTGGCAAGTGTTCCGAGTAAAAGGATGGATTTCAAGAGTGGGATATTTTACAGCCAAAGAGCACAAGGAGCAGTCAGTAATAATGGGTGGGCATTTATAGGGCATGTCGTAGCATCAGAGAAGTATGAGCTACTAAATTTTTTGAATGGGTGTGCAGAGATGATTGGTCACTGTGGTCTTAGAGGAGAGATTTACTTTTTTCACTTCGGTGATGCCATTCCACTTTATCCTGTCAAGTTTTCTATATAGTTTCATAATGTTCCTTCTTCCATGTAGTAGAGAAAAAATTGAGCCTCTTGGCTTTCAAGTTAAACTCTTGAAAAGATTTTTCAGTGGCGCTCAATGATCTTTAAACCACAGGAGATTTTGAATCCTGCTACTCACTATGTGTCACCTTACATGTGCTTGTATTTCATTCCTGTCTGAAGAACTTCCTACTTTATACCATTTGTGGAGCTCCATGCATTGCCTAAGATAAACAATGAGTTCCATCTTCATTCGTATGATAATTTAGGTTTCTGAATGTGTTTAATTGGAGCAGTTTTAAGGATGAAATGTTCAGATGTTCAATTGTCCCATTTTAATCAGCATAACATGGATAATCTATGTGTTGTTTTTTCTGCAATAACTAAATTCCATATATTTTTATAGCATAAGGACAGAGTCAGATTTTTTTTCACCATCTCACTTGCTGTGCTGTAGAGATCCTGGCAGCTGGCAGCACCCATGTTAAAAGTTCCTTTTGGCAAAATGTCTTCATAGTAGATGTCCACATATTTAGTAGGTGCCAATTCCTAAAGTTAAGTAGTAGTTCTTAAAATGATCAGTTGGAACGGAAACAGTTCTGGGGCAGGAGGAATGTGCAGTGCTGATAGAATGAGCCCTGCTTCTCGTCTCTTCTACTGATGAAGCAGTCTGCCTGAAAATATTATTATTATTATTATTAATTATTATTTATTTGTGACTATGTGTGGCTATTAATCTGCATACTGCTTTGCAGAGTGATGACAAAAAGCCAGGTTCCAATGAACTGAAATTTGATACAGAAGAGGCAATAGAGAGGAAGAAGGTGGAATCTATTGTGAACTGCCTTGGATTTGTAGAGAGTAGATTTCTTCCTGTGATCCTATGTACTCCTGCCCGGTTACTAGTAATTGTAGAGTCAGGTACTCCTGAACCCATTTCTGAGTCTAGATCGAAGGCAAGGTGTAAATGGGTGGGGAGAGTCAGATTTAGACTTTTCAATCATACTTCCAGTTGTTTGGATCATTTCGTACTGTTTTTATGGTGTTTCATTGTATACGACGTTGTACCCTGCCATGCTACATTGTATGAATTGGCGGTATTTACATATAAGTAACAATACCTCCGCAATCTCAAAATTATGTGTTTTGGTACGTGAACTGATGTTGAAGGCTGTTTTGCTGAAGAGACTGGCTTGGCATCTCAGCAAGATGGGAATGACTAGCATGGAGAAGGGACGTTGCCAGGAGACATGAATGCTGTGTGGCAGAGGCAGCACATTTTCAGCCAAACACAGCAGATGCCTGCCAAGATACTGCATGTAGCAGGGAGGCAAACTGGAAGACACCTGAGCACGTGCAATAAATGATAGGAGCAGCTGGCGTAGAGTAGCAAAGGTGCAGAACCACCCTTCTGACAGCAGTGTCACGGCCACTCACCAGGATGGGGCAAGGCAGCAGCATTGGCAGGACTGCCAGAGTCCACCATCGGAGACAATTTAGTGCTCTCCTCCTCTCAGCTTTCCTCTTTCTGATTCCTCATCAAGCCTATGCCCTCCCCCTTGGTGTTTCTGCTTCGTCTTTGCATGCTGAGAGGAGGGGTGTGCCCTCCATTTGAAGCACATTCACTGACTTCCCCCTCCAAGAATCCTGGGAACTGTAGTTTCTCCTTTAAATAGCTAGAATTGCCAGCACCCTTAACAAATCACAGTTCCCATGAGTCTATGGGGGGAGCCATGTGCTTTCAATTTGCACTGGGAGTGGATCTGCCTGGTTTCTTGCCTGTTGGGAAATCTGCAAGCATATATAGAGAAACAACCCTGTCTGTTTCCTTCTCACATCAGTGCTTGTGTAATCATCCAGTAGGGGGATGTGGGTGGTGCTGTGGTCTAAACTATTGAGTCTCTTGGGCTTGCCGATTGGAAGGTCAGCGATTCAAATCTGTGTGATGGGGTGAGTTCCGGTTGCTGTCCCAGCTTCTGCCAATCTAGGAGTTTGAAAGCACGCCTGTGCAAGTAGATAAATAGGTACTGCTGTGGTGAGAAGGTAAATGGTGTTACTGTGCGCTCTGATTTCTTTCGTGGTGTCCAGTTGTGCCAGAAGCGGTTTAGTCATGATGGCCACATGACCCGGAAAGCTGTCTGTGAACAAACGCCAGTTCCCTCGGCCTGAAAAGTGAGATGAGCGCCATACCCCATAGTCACCTTTGTCTAGACTTAGCCATCCAGGGGTCATTTACCTTTTTAACTTTACCTTATTCATTCAGTCTTTCTTCCGTTTAATTCTTATCCCACAATGTCCCTTTTTTATTTATAAATCATTCTCCTTATCTTACCAATTGCCATCCACATCTGATAGCACATCCATATAGAACCTTTGCTTTGAGGTTGTTGAACTTACTCACATGCTGTCTTACCTGAGGGAGAACCAGTCCCTTCAGATCCACTTATACACACCTACAACACCTCATTCTCAAAAAAACAGAGGTCCTGTTACTTTTTCGGTTTTCACTAGGAGGAAAAGAGCAAAAACACTCCCAATTCCCAGGCACGTATGAGACTGCCTTATACTGAGTCAGACCATTGATCCACCTAGCCCAGTATTGTCTTCTCTGATTGGTGGCAGCTCTTGAGGGTTTTGTGAAACGTCCTTTTCCGTTAGCCAGGTAGCCTTATAACTAGAGATACTAGGACCTGAGGATATCTGCATGCACAGAAGTGTCTGCTTCACAAGACTTCCTGCAACAACAGAGATCATAATGAACTAGTTGTCGTGCAATATTTGGAGACTTGTTGGTGTGCTCTATTTCCCAGTATATGAAGGAAAAGCTTCAGAGAACAGCCCTGTTCTGATTGCTCCAACAGATATAAAGGTAGTGGGGGGAGGTCACCTGAGAAAGCCAAAATCCCAACCAACCAAGTCCCACCCAAAGTGAGAGTCTGAATTTGGACCAAAATACTGCATTTTTTAATACTCCATTTACCTTTTAGTAACACCCAAATGGATATCCTTCTCGTATACTACTCTGTACCTAGTTTTTGCCACAGCATTCATAAAATCCATTTGAATTCAACCGAAAGAAAATGGCATCACCTGTACTGAAAACAAATATGAGCATTTAGTGCCTTATGTGACATGTTTCCTTCTTCCAAATGTTCTACTGCATCTGCATTAATTAGTGTTGAGATAATTATGTGCAGTGTTTTCAATGTCATTCAGATTCAGAGGTTCAGTAGTGATAAGAGCAATTCAGTTGAGCTATTAATACATAATTCTTGTTTTTGAAATTTCACCACCATAGAAATGTGCATCCCTGAGTCGGTAGCACTTAGTAATGTGAAAACAAACAAACAACCAAAAATCATACCCAAAGCATTGCAGCTTTATTTTTTGTAGGACCCAGAATAATTGGCATCGCAAAAGGTACATGGGTAATATGAGGTACAAAGCATTAATATATAGACTATCAAATCAGAGAAATGTATTCCTTCTGAGGAAATGCTTTGCTTTTAAAACTAGAACTCTACTTCTAGTATCTATAGATATTAAATTGATACGGATACACACACACACACACACACACACACACACACACAGGGATCTATCTGAATAGAACAGGCTGAGTCCCTACCTGCCCGTGGACTGTCTCGCCAGAGTGGTGCATGCTCTAGTTATCTCTCGCTTGGACTACTGCAATGCGCTCTACGTGGGCCTACCTTTGAAGGTGACCCGGAAACTACAACTAACCCAGAATGCGGGCAGCTAGACTGGTGACTGGAAGCGGCCGCCGAGACCACATAACACCGGTCCTGAAAGACCTACCGTACATTGGCTCCCAGTACGTTTCCTAGCACAATTCAAAGTGTTGGTGTTGACCTTTAAAGCCCTAAATGGCCTCGGTCCAGTATACCTGAAGGAGCGTCTCCACCCCCATCGTTCTGCCCGGACACTGAGGTCCAGCGTCGAGGGTCTTCTGCCGGTTCCCTCGCTACGGGAAGCCAAGTTACAGGGAACCAGGCAGAGGGCCTTCTCGGTAGTGGCACCCACCCTGTGGAATGCCCTCCCACCAGAGGTCAAAGAAAACAACAATTACCAGACCTTTAGAAGGCATCTCAAGGCAGCCCTGTTTAGGGAAGCTTTTAATGTTTGATTTCTGTATTTTAATGTTTTGTTGGAAGCCGCCCAGAGTGGCTGGGGGAACCCAGCCAGATGGGCGGGGTATAAATAATATATTATTATTATTATTATTATTATTATTATTATTATTATTATTATAACATAATGCAGCCCTGTTGCTCCCATGTCATGTGTGCATTTAGGCTGTGTACCAACCCATTACAAGCTCTGTGCTGGGTGGAAATGAGGGAATTTCACACCCCTACACCTCATAACCCTGCCAGTGGGACTTTGCAGGTGGTAGGCTTCCACTATATAGCATGCTCCACTACAATTATTCTTGCACCCCAATTCCTTTTTTTCCCATGGACTGCTCAGTTTTATTCGTTTTTTACTTGTTAGGAAGTCTCATTTGAATGGCATTGCATTTTTCCTTATTAGGTATTTATATACTGCCATTTCTTTGTGGAGCACAGACATGTGGAAGAGTTTTGCAGAAGCACTCACACTGGGATGAGAATATCTAAGGTGGGAAACCCTTGGTCCTCCAGATGTTGCTGAACTACATCTCCCATCAGTCCCAGCAAGTATGGGCAATGGCCAGGGAATTTCAAACGGGGGACATTCCCAGCCCTACCTGGGTATGCCAAAGATTTAATCTGGATCCATCTGCATGTGAAGAAAATGCCAATGAACGATGGCCGTTTCACACGAGTTGATAATAGAAAGTGAACTACAGTGGTACTTCAGTTTTCAAACTGCTCGGAAGCCAAACGTTTTGGTTTTCGAACACCAAAAACCCCGGAAGTAATTGCTTCCGTTTTGGAACGCGCCTCAGAAGTCGAACGGCTTCTGCTGTGTGTTTTTCTTTTTTCTCCATTGACTTTGCCGACCGCCCTTTGCGCCTCAGTTGTCGAATGTTTCGGAAGTTGAATGGCCTTCCGGAATTACGTTTGACAGCCAAGGTACCACTGTATTTTTATTCCAAGAAAAAAATACATGTATACATATATTGCTAGGAGCAGTTACATTTTGTTGTGTTGATACTTCTTTTTATTTGTAATTTTGTGTAGTGGTTTGTTTTTAGGATACAGAAATTGTATTGTAGTACTCAAGATTTTGAAACTATCTAACAAAACTATCTAACTAATTTATTTGCTGTAAATGGTGACACATGGGTACACAGCTAGTCCAGGTTTCCTGCAAAGTATTTGGAACTCAGGATCTATAAAGTTCATAAAAAATGGTTATGTCTCACCTTTCGAGAATGCTTGGCTGCAGAATCATAGTCCAGCTTTGTTTGTGAACCTCATGAGATCTTGCAGCATTGTGTATTTGTGTGGAAAAAAGATACCAAGAGTGAAGATAAAATATTATTCCATATTTCGTGTGAATATTTCCTCTAGAATTGCTTTTTATTAGTACCCTTTCTAAATCATGAATAGATTTTTTTTGTTGCATGTAGACTGCTACAAGGCCAAATTGGTTTTTGAAACAATTATTCTGTAGTCAGAGTATGGACATAGCATGTGTGACAGTAACATTAGAAGTCTATGACTATAATAAAGTGCAAAGTGTGTTTACTTCATTCATATGTTCTAGAATTTGGGGTTCAGCTTAAAGTGTATATAAAATGTGCACTTGTAAAGTCGGCAGCGTCTGCCGACAGACACAAATAGGTTAAAGGTTGTAATCTTTTGAAAGAAGTTGGTTGGCTTTCCTGCTGGCCCTCCTATCAACTTTAACCTCCAACCTTCTTCAACATGTATCACTACAAATAAAACTGCTGAGGTTTGACAAGAGGATATAAAGTCACCAGGCCATCGCACAGAGATCTCTATATGATTTTCTTCTCCCTTAAACTTAAATGGATACTGCTGTAAGTCAGGTTTTTAATAGGAAGCCATAAACACTCACCCATATCACTTTAATTTTAATAATTTCTGTTTTATCAGGAAAAAGCAAAAAAATATACATTGTAAATTATGTTTGACAACTAGAATTTAGTGGTTTTGTTATTGGTTGTCTTTGACCATTACACAGATTTCTGTTCTTCATTTTAATGTGTACAGTTTCAAGCAAGCAGCATATGATATTGATATAAACATGGCATTTTGTAAACAGGCTTATAAATGAATTTTTAGATCATGATTAAGACAAACCAGATGACAAAAATAAACGATGTGTTTGCAATTTACTCCACTAACTTTAGAATAGTGGTTTCACGAACACCTGTGAATTGAGCAAAGGAGGGAGACTCTTGTTTCATTTTACCTTTGTACACTCTTCTAAAAGTTGCAACAGTTGTTCGTGTCTATAGACCTCTTCTTTTGACCTTAAACAAGGTGTCTATCACTAGCAGAACTGATTGTTTCACAAATAGTTTTGCCAAAATAAGTGAGTATTTCTGCTGTCTCGTTATTTTAGTCAAACAGCAGTTTCATGTTTATACGGGGGCCTACATTCCTTTCCTAACATTTTTTTTTTTAGAATTTAAATCTGAGGCAAATGCCACATAAAACCAGGATAGTAAGATTTTTTTTATTTTAAAAAAATATTCATAGCAGCTGTTAAAAGGCATGAGTACATAAAAGGGTCTGCACCTGGTGCTGAAAAGATAGTACCAGGTGATTCCCCCCCCCCCACTTGGGGTGGCATTCAAAAGATAGAATAGAATCTAGAATAGAATAGACTGCAATAGAATCTGGATTAATCATTTGTGGTGTACAACTCCATATATTAGGTCTGCTCATATTGTGCTCTATAAGCACAGGACCCAAGGCAGAGTGGGTCGGCATCATTCCAAATCACCACCATGCTTTGGGTTGGATCCAAACTTCACTCTTGCTGGTAGGAGAGAGAAAGGCACATTTTGCTGATTTCCCCCTCCCGTTGCAGTTTTCAATGTCACCTTCTATCCTGTCATGGATGTCTGAGGAACCTTCCAGAGCATTGTGGGAGAGGTGGCTGCAGGGAAGAGAGAGGAAATGCTGCAAACTTACCTCTCCACCCCATCCTGCCACCAGAATCACTCTGCTGCATCAGAAGCCTTCCATGGATGGATAGATGGATGGAAGGCAAAATGTGGATCCTGCCTATAGAATATGATTGTTTGTTTAGAACCACTTTCTTAGCTGTGAGCTCCTCATAATAGTTTCTATTCTATTCTTTCAAAAATGAATTCTTTATAGACTTTTGATTTATTCATTGACTATGAAATTGCAAACTCCAGGCTTCGGCGTACTTACACTATAAGTTGCCTAATGCTGTTTCGTGATAATTTAAATTTTTACTCCTTCTTTTTCGTGTCATTTGTTCTCCAGCTTCACACAAAGTGCCTCTAATATAATCCTTATGATTTGATTTTTTTAAAAAAAACAGCTCTTGTTTTTAATATAATTTTTCCTTACTTTTATAATATCACCTTTCTTCCATCATGGGACTTAAGGCAATACACGTGTGTTTCCCAAAAGGCCTTCTGTCCACACACTGACAGTTGGCTTCAGCAAGGTGGTTTCCTCAGCTGCCTTCAGATCATACCTGTTGGATGCTGACACTTCAGTGCATTTTTATAAATTATCCTGTTTCACTTCACAACAAATTTGTGCTGTTAGGCTGAAGGATAGTGATTTGCCCAAAGCTATCCAAAGAGCTTCCTGGAAAAACAAAAATTTAAACTCTAGTTTTCCCAGATTCAACATATACGGTTGCTAGACTCAATAGAGGACAGGACTTCTGTGCCTTTAATTGCCCTGCTCTCTTTTGAGTCTGGAAACCTTAAAGAGAAACCAGCAAACCCTTTGTTTGGAAATTAAACAAAGGGTCTGCTTAAGGTTTCCAGACTCAAAAGAGAGCAGGGCAATTAAAGGCACAGAAGTCCTGTCCTCTATTGAGTCTGGCAACCCTATCAACATATCCTGCTTGAGAACACCAAGTCCTAACATAAATACAGTGGTATCTTGGTTTTCAAACGTCTCTGTTGATGAATATTTTAGTTTACAAACGCCGTAAACCCAGAAGTAAACGCTTCGGTTTTCTAACACGCCTCGGAAGTCAAACATGCCATTGGGTTTCCACTAAGTGCAAGATTCTGAGGCCTAGTTTGAGTTTTCGGTTTTCGAACATTTCAGAACTTGAACGGTCTTCCAGAACAGATTACGTTCAAAAACTGAGGTAACACTGTACTGGTTTTAAAGGTAAAGGGTAAAGGGGCCCCTGACCATCAGGTCCAGTCGTGTCCGACTCTGGGGTTGCGGCGCTCATCTCGCTCTATAGGCTGAGGGAGCCAGCGTTTGTCTGCAGACAGCTTCCAGGTCATGTGGCCAGCATGACTAAGCCACTTCTGGCGAAACCAGAGCAGCGCACGGAAACGCCTTTACCTTCCCGCCGGAGCGGTCCCTATTTATCTACTTGCACTTTGATGTGCTTTCGAACTGCTAGGTGGGCAGGAGCTGGGACCGAGCAACGGGAGCTCACCCCATTGCAGGGATTCGAACTGCTAATCTTCTGATAAGCTAGCCCTAGACTCTGTGGTTTAACCCACAGTGCCACCTGGGTCCCTGTACTGGTTTTAGGACGTAGCTTTTGGAACAAACTGGAAAACACTAAATTCAAGCAGTTTGCATACTGTTTATCCTGGTATTAAGCATATTTACATGCAACTAAGTTCCACTGGTTTTACATTAGGACTTGCTTCCAGATAAGTGTGGTTAGAAGTGCAGCCTGTATGTGTTTTTTAAAATACTGCTAATTTATTAATGATGGTGAGAACAGTTAGATTTGAACCATTAATTAATAAGTCAATCTTGTGAAACTAAGAAAGAATTAATAACTACTTCCAAAAAAAACCTCTGAAGAAAAAGTTAAAACAGAATAAGAAATTAAAATCTTCCAGTTGTTGATAGTATACAGTATTACTATCTCCCTTAAACTGCAATCCTAGGCACACTTTCCTAGACACAGTGTGACATCCTTCTTACTCTAATTCCCAGTGCCTATCCTATTATGAGGTGAAAACGTTTTGTCCTAACAAATTTACTTTTATTTGTTGGGCTTTCTCAGTCTTTTCTGCTTTCTCTTATCATATTCTTATCAGTCATGCTAAGGAAATTATTTTAAAATTAGTTCTTCAGAACTAGCTATTTCCACAATTCAGAAATTTTGGCCCTAATCCAGGGAACGATTGGAAAAAATTGAAAGACTGCAATACTTGCCCCAGTAACCTGGGACTAAGTCCCATTGAATTCAGAAGGGTAGTTTAACATCATGGCACAATGAAAATATCAAATTCTACCTGTCTGATATTAAACCGGAGGTAACTGCAAGGGTGGCTGAGTTTCTGTCAATAGTATCTCTTGAAGTAGTGAATGGCACGGTTTAGCGGGAAAACACTCCAATGAAAATTTCTGTTACTATATATCTTATATGGCTGCTGCTTTGTATATTTTTTTAAAAAAAAAATGTGTATGGGTGTTTTAAGATGGTCTATATCTGTAATGGCTAATAAAGGTTTGGAGAAAGAGAATTCAGTAGGACTAACTTCTTAGTAGAACATGGTTAGGCATGCACTGTAAATTTTCTTAAATAGTTTGGGTTGCATCCAGAGTAAGACCTTCAGAAAAAGAGTAGGATACATGCCAAGGGTGGCAGTGGAAGGAGGTATCACAGAAGCTGGGAAGAGGCAGCTTGCACAAACAGATGCAACCCTGTATTTTCAGACCATGTATCTGGTTGCATTTACAAAATAAAAAAGCAAAAAAAAAAATTCCCCTCCCCCCATACTTCTGCAATTTTCAGTTCATAAATCTCATTGTGCGCTGGGGGGGGGAAGTACATTAATACAGTTATTTAAGGCTATTTCATAATGTATTCAAAGAAGGACAAAATAGTAGTCATTCGGCCTCAAAAGTTTTTATCCTGGCAGGCAGAGAGGAGACTCATCTTGCCATTCTGTGTCAATTCTGTCCCATTTCTTCTCTTTTGGCTTTAAATCGTCATACAATTAGTATACAGTGGTACCTCGCAAGACAAAATTAATTCGTTCCACGAGTCGTTTCGTGTTGCGATAATTTCATCTTGCGAAGCGCGGTTTCCCATAGGAATGCATTGAAATTTAATTCATGCGTTCCTATGAGGGGAGCGCAAAAAAGGTACCGACTCACCCGCCACGGCCAGAAGTTTTTCAGGGGGAAGCAGGAGGAGGGCCAGGGAGAGGCTCCTCCCTCCTTCCCCAGCAGCCAGACCCTCGCGCCCAACCAGACAGACAGCTCATTTGCGCGCAGGCAGGCAGGCTTAAGGTGAGTGAGGGGGGATCCGGCTGCTGCGGAAGCCGGGTGATGGCGGAAGCGCGAGGCGAGTGGGCTCCGGGCGATGGCGGCGGCGGAAGCGCGAGGCCGGTGGGCTCCGGGCGATGGCAGAAGCGTGAGGTGGGCGGGCTCTCGGTCTGACTTTCTCCTCGCAGCGCCCTGCTTCGTCTTGCGAGTCTGCCCCCCCCAAAATTCGTGCCGCGAGGCGTTCGTCTAGCGAAGTGCCACTGTATTATCATTTTCTACATACAGAGTAGTCAACATTCATTAATGCATACTTGTATTTTTCATACACAAGTATGACTGGGATTGTTTTTTTTTTTTACTGCAAGTCAGAAGATTCCTATTGGATCAAGCCAAAGGCCTATCTAGTCCAGCATCCTGTTCTCACAGTGGCCAACCAGATGCCTATGGGAAGCCCATAAGCAGAACATTAGCGCAATAGCATTCTCCCCACTTGTGCTTCCCGGGAACTAGTATGCAGAGACATACCACCACCAATTCTTAGACATCATGAATAGCAGCCATTGATAGTCTATTTTCCTCAAATTTATCTAAAGCCCTTTTAAATCCGTGCAGGTTGGTAGCCATCAAAACATATTCAAGGAGTAAATTCTGTAGTTTAACTATGTGCTGTGGGAGGAACTACTTTCTTTCGTCTATCCTGATTCTTCCTCCTATGCTAACCCTTGCACTGTATCCCACTGTCTACTGAGCCTCAGAAGAGGCCTCTGGAAGGGTAAAAGGTGCTGCATTGGGTATGAGGGGGGCAGAAAGGCAGACACTGCTTGTGTAGATCTGACCACCTGAGAAATCTGTTTCCATGGGCATTTAGTCATATAGCCAAGTGAGCCAAGAACTATTAGGAAGTCGGAAGCATGGCACCAGGTATGGGGAACCTTTGGCCCTCCAGTTGTTGCTAAACTGAAACTCCCATTGGCCATGCTTGCTGGAGCTGCCCCACAGTTGGTCTTAGTCCTTTTCAGTGGCTACACCAATAGCGTAGAAGAGCATTTCCCATAAAGCATGGATCGTCCCATCTCTGGCTTCCTGCTAAGATGTATGTTTATGACATCTACTGCTGTTGCTTTTAAATGGATTTTGCTTTGGTGTTGTTTTCTTTGTTGTGTGTTTTATTGTAGCCCCCTTTACTAGGAATACGCCCCACTGAACTAGTTGAGACTTACTTCTAAGTAGACAAGTATAGGGTTACACTGTCAAAGTTAAGTGTGTCGGATAACATGTGCTTAGCTCAGGACTTCTTTCTTAGTACCTGGACTGAACTCAAATTTCTCTCGCACAAAAGTTAGATTTGCCCTCAAGTTTTCTCAATATCAGCAGACTAATGGGCCGTAATATCATCTGAAGCATCTATAGTGACCATAAGTACAGGACACCTGAGTGTGGAGGCAGATTTGTGAGGAAGAAGTGACAGGTGCATCCCAAAAAAGAGTTTGGGAATTGTGGCTTTCTTTAGGTTACAGCAGAATACCACACCATTGTAGGTGATATTCAATGCTAGTTCTACCCAAAGTAGACCCATTGAGTTTAATGGACATTGGCTAAATTAAATTCATTCTTTTTCATGGCTCTACTTTGTGTGGGACACAATTGAATACAATCGTGTATAATCACATTACAGTATTTAGGAATTCTTTCTGAATGCACCACTGGCCAATTAGACTTTGCATAACTGTGCAGGAAATAGTTAAAACCTTACTAATGGAAAACATGAGAGAGGGAGGGAGAGACCACTGCTTTTAGAAACTCCTTTATTATGGCATTTATTGGATGCAGTTCTTTAATAGGACCAGAAGAATATGTGTGTGTCCTTAAGTTTATAGATGAGATAGCTGTTTAATTATTAAAATGCAGAACAAACAGAATTGATTATAGAAAAGGAAATTGTGAAATACCATAATGTCAGTGCTTTTCTATTGAATGCTGCATAAAGCTGCATAAAGCTTAACACATGTAAAGAATCCATATGCCTCACTCAATAGCTAAACTAATTTTCTGTTTTAAAATTTCTAGTTTCTGAAGACAAAACTTCAAAGGAAGTCAGACCTATGTTTATCCCTCTTATATGTCAGAGTTTAAATGCAATGTTTTATGTATACAGTCATCATGACAGTTGAAAGAGCTATGAGGAAAAGCAATTATATAATTGCTTCAAGTATTAAGTGGAAGGGATAAAGGTTTTTTAGAAACCATAGAACTGTTTTAATAATTGTATCACCTGAAGTTGAGTAGCAAAATTATGTCCTGATTATTTTTAATAAGTAATTAACTATATGCATGTATAGGCTATCAAAGATTTACAGAAATTATTTTTCACTGGCATTCTCGCGCGTGCACACACACACACATATACAAACACCCCATCATTTTCTATTTTAGCAGTTTCCACAATTTAAATATTACATTCCTATTGTTTGCTTTCTGTTATATTAGTAGTGTGTGTTTTGCAATTCTAATCTTCACATTTTTCTTTCTTTATCACCAAAGTAAGCCTTTTGAAGCCGAGGAATTTTTCACAGCAATATTGACAGTGTTCACATTTGCATGATGACAGCCAAGGAATGGAGCAGTAATTTTTGAAATTGCAGAAGTATTTAGAACACTGATAAAAGCTGAAATATATTTTTGATGGATTGAAGTTAAGCATACATGATTTTTCCTGCTGTCAAAAGGCTCTGAATTTAGTGAATATTTGCCTGCTGTGAGAATGCAAGATTAACATCACAACCATCACCCGGGCACCCAAACCCTGCAATTTAATAGCTTTTTAGGTTCTTTCCTTTTTCTAAACAGCAATTAATCTCATTTTAGTACAATTTTCTCGTTTCTGAAGTTGCTCATTGAATCGCTGTTTTGTTCATATTTGGCTTCAGCTCCTCTGCATAGTCATTAAAGTCCCAATTAATGTCACCTTTAGCTGAAGAGTACTCATTTTTATTGAGAAAATGACAGTTGCTGCCATGAGTAGTGCAGTGTAATATACATTAATTGCCCTGTAACACTGGTAATTACGAGTTTTTCAAGCCTCTCAGTAAACTGTCATGCCTAGACAAGACTGTGCTAAAATAGATTACTCATTAGGGAGACCTGTCCTGTTTTCTGTTGGGTTCTTAGTGTTGGTATAAAAAAAAATAAAAAAATCTTGAGCTTGAACAAATAGTTGCCAAAAGCAATTTCCTACAACAACATACTTCTGTTGGGTTCTCCACCCGTCACTTAAGTCTGCGGTCAGCAAATAGACAGGGTGCAGCAGACTCAAGAGAAACTGAGATTTGGACAGTTTTTTTGTAAGGTGCTCAGGAATAAGCTTCATAGTCCTTAATTCAACACTGCAGCATTGTAGTATGCTGTGTTAAAACAGATATGTACTGCATTATGAAACAGAAATTGGTACTGACAGTGTTTGGTTAGTAAAATCATAACATCACTCACTGTCAGCTATATTGAACTTATTAAACTTGTAGCCAAATAGTTCTAAATTCAGAAATTATCAGGTCTGTTGAAGAATGATGTATTTGGGTGTTTTTGGGGTGTATCTCTTACACTTTTAGATTATATATCTGAAGGAAATAGTGCTAATACCATGAGTGAAATAATTGGTTCTCAGTATCAGCCTTTAATACATGTTGTTAAATATATGTCACACCACCAACTGAGCTGAAAAAATCAGGTGCTTCTAATTTCAGAACGAATGTATTTTCCCCTCTCTTTCCAGAGCATTTCTTGTTTTTTCATTTTTTAACATAATCACTTCTAAAGGCATGGCGGTGCTGAACTGAAAAACCTTTGTTTTATCTTTGTTATAACACCTGCTTTAGGCAATCTGCTCCCTTTCCTCCCCACCCCCCAAATGAATTTTGTCACAGCCTTTCTTATTCTCAGATAGTGATGAGCTAATGAAAGTAGATAGTACAATTTGTGCTGACCAGGTAGCAACTGCCATCGTACAGCTGAGGATAGTTTAAAGAAATAAATAAAATATAGCACTATATCACTGATTTACCCATTACGCAACATTAATAGTGAGAGACCTTGGTGTGTTTATCTGTTTGTATTGGTGTGCATTTATCGAATTGTTTATGACAAGACTAATTGGGGTAATTGTAGACACTGAAATTACCTGTCAACTATATGTAACCACACTCCCTTTCTTTCTGACAAATGATGACAACTGAGGGACCCCGTAGCATTACTCATGATGGCTTTTCGAGTGGTAATAAGGACAATAGGGGCCCTGGCTAATTTGACATGGACAGCTTTCACAACAAGAAGCCAGCTAAATGACTTGTCAGTAGGGGAAAGAAGTCGGAAAAGTAATGGAGTCCCCCATGGCGCTCTGACAGGGAGATGAGGCAATTTCAACGGAAAGTGAAAAGGCTTCAGTTTGTCAAGTATTTAGAACAATCAGAGAACAGCTAGAGGCTGGAACCTGACAATAAATTTGTGAACCATGGTAGCAGTTTCATATAGGTCAGTTATTTCATAATGGTTATGCAGCTTTTAGAGGTTTGTGCTTTCGTAGTGTACTTCACATCCGCCAACTGGTGCTTTGTCACCTTAAATTTGTGCTTTGCTTTTACACAGTGGGAATAATAGTTAAGGTTACAGAGTAACAGAAGTGTAAGACAGCATGGTTTTCAGACCCCCAATATACTGAAAAATAAACAAAATCTGGATAGTAATCCTGTGATAGCATCCATTACAAGCCAGAGGTGTTAACACAGAGTAGTGGACTGCAACTTTCTCATTTGTGTTTTATTAAAAGCTTTCTTTTTTTCTTCTTTTTTCCTGATGCTTTTTTCCCTGAACTATATTCCAATTTTTATGGTTTACATACCTGTGGTGTTTTTTTTATGGTTTACATACCTGTGGTTACAGACATGTGTAACTAATTACATCACAAAAATAACTTGCATTTGTTTAATGTTTTGCTGAAATACTGGAACATTAAGTAGAATTATTAAATCTGAAATATTTATATTTTGAGATTTTCATAATCTTACTTTCCCCCTTATTTCCCTTAATTATTATTATTTATATATTCTTTTGATGTTCATTTATTGATAAACGCAGAGTAATTTTATATATCCATCATTTATTTGTATGGTTTGGCTGTATATTTTGACCTGGATTCTCATTTTACCCCTTTCCTTCGATTTAGTGAACACTTTCCCAAAGTAATCAGCAACCATCTATATTTGCTTATGTATTTATCCTGTATGCTAAAGAGCAGCCTTATCCTCTGACTATTGATATAACCAAATTGCCACAATCCACAAACAATAAGGAGGTATCAATAGGCTTGGGCAAAGTCCAAACTACCAAAAATAAAAAAATAAAATTAAGGGGAGGGGAGCCCTGTGAGAGAACCCAAAACACCCCAATGAGGACTGAGAATGCTCAGTGGCCAGCAAATGCTGGCAACTATTGGTGGTAAAGGACGGAAAACCAGAGAGAAGGGTGAGGGGAATGCAGTATCAGGACATAGGATATGAGCCTGCCTCACTGGAACCCTGAAGAGGAGCACTCCATACTGCAATGTATGTACCAGGTCTCACTAATAATTATTCCTCTTTTTCTACAGCATTTTTAAAGGCTTTTTCATTCTTTTTTCAATTTGTCCTGTACAGTAGTTACTTAATTGCATACTTCAGAGCTATGCAAAGATTTTGAACCCACATCTAAGTCCAGCATTCTGTCTGTCCATGTGAACTTCCTTCACTTAGCTTTCTTTTTTGGTCATGCTAACTTGATTCTCATGAATAATCTAACTGCAGATTTTTTTAATAAAAAAAATGCAGCATCATTGCCACCCAAGTTGCTGTTTCCTTCTTATCGCTTTGACTCTAGGGCCCTTAAATACAGTGGTACCTCGGGTTAAGTACTTAATTGGTTCTGGGTTGCCATTCACTCCACGAAAAGTACTTAATCCAAGCGCCATTAGCGCACGTGCCCGAAGCGCCGATAGAGCACTTCTGCGCATGCGTGAAGCACGCAGTTCGCTTCTGCGCATGTGGCGGAACCCGGAAGTAAACACTTCCAGGTTCCCGGAGTACTTAAACTGAAAGTACTCAACAGAAGCATTCTTAAACAGAGGTATGACTGTAAATGCTTCAGAATCAGTCTCACGTGTTCATGTTATTCTGGCCCAGTCTGACATAACATTATGCCAAACCATGGCTTAGTGCAAACACAAGAGCATGCGGGCTCCTGGAACAGAGACAGTAGCCATTTTGCTCTTTCTCCCCTCCTCCTGCTGCTGGTGTGCTCCTGTGAATTAAGCCATGGTTTTGCTTAACATGTTGTCCATGGTTTGCTCTTGAGATTGCAACTTATGGTGTGCAGTGACCACTGCCCAGTCCCAGGGAGTATCCGTTGCAGTACTCTGCAGATTAGTTGTGCTGTCTCCCATTTGGAATGACAGAAAAGTAGACTAGAACCATCAGAGCATTTTGCTCAACTGTGAAATATGTTTATAGAGGCCATGTAGAAACTGACCCAGTGTAATTCAGAACATCTTTGTACTTCTGCAGGCTCCAGGATTCCACCAAAGATGCTGGTACACCCCTCTCATTTTTCATCTCCAACCATATTGTCACTTAAGAACTGAATTCACTATCTGAAGAAGAATTTATGAATTCAGCATCTGTTTCAAAGCTGGAATAAAACTATTGATTAATGATATTTAGTATGTGTGTATATACATATATTTAGTTTGTGTGTGTTCGTGTAGATAGATGCAGATGAAGTGTGTGTGTCCATTATTCTGTTCAATACAAATGTAGCATTTTAGAAAAAAAATAATTATCTCTATATTACTGCTGTTTTTATTACATTCATGTATTTGCAAAGTCATTTCCCTTTTTTTCTTTTTTGTTAGTTGGATGTAGTGAAACCTATTTATCTAATAGGTGGCATATGTTGTAGAGAAAAACACAAAATCCTCGTTTCCTCCAGACAATCAACCATGAAATAATTAACTGAACTTTTTGTTTTTCCAGCAGATTTTAAAGAAATACAATACAATTGAATTTGTCCAGTGGGGAAGGGAAGGGGACATAAAAGATGTGACCTAAGCATTTTATCTGGCCACATTCTCTTTTAACTGTTAAAATATCCCGAAGCACTCGATCACATTGCATTTTAATTTTAAAGCCATGTGTTCTATTAGTGAAGGGCACATGTTACTGATTTGCACTCTAAGTTCCAGCCTGTTTACCAGAACACAAGGCTGGCATGTCCAAAGTCTCATCTAGGTCAAAAGGCCTAGAGTTGACATCTTTCTGAAACTTTACCCTTGTGAAAACTGGAAGCTCTGATTAGCTCTGCCAACAACCAATTGTATGGTTTCTTACTGCCACTGATTATATTAGCTTCCCATTTATCAAGTGCATAGCCAAGTACTTAACCTATTAACATAAGGATTTGTTTATTTAATGGCAGCTGCTATCCTCATCACAGTTGGGCCAACCAGTGGAGTATATCTTGAAAGGATTTTTCCTAGCATGAAACAGCCCTCATACATTGTCATACCCTGTTTCTCATATTTTAAGACATACCCATAAAATAAGCCATAGCAGGATTTCTAAGCATTCAAGGAATATAAGACATACCCCGAAAATAAGACATAGTGATAGGCGCAGCAGCAATGCCAGCCGCGCCAGGAGGAGAAGGAAAAAAATAAGACATCCCTTGAAAATAAGCCATAGTGTGTTTTTTTGAGGAAAAAATAAATATAAGACATGTCTTATAATATGAGAAACACGGTATTTAGGCTACATTTGGTCCTGAACCATTAATTTAAATGGGTGTTTTGTAACTGACTTACTCGGTAGTAAGTCCTATTGTTTACAGTGGCCCTTGCTCCCAACATAACCAACAGGCAGCTACTGCTGTGGTGGGAGTGGATTGCATCCAAATGTATAAAGTAAATTTTAAAAAATTATACTACATACATACACACACACACACACACACACACACACACACAAAATCATTGTACATAGAAAAGTAGCATCAAGTTCTGCTAGCTTATTTTTGTTTAATTTGTTCTAGCATTTCCTTGACAAAATATATGTTTTAGCCACTCTCTCTCTCTCTCTTTTACAACTGTTCAGTTAGTGGTTGGGGTTAGTGGTTTTGTTTAGTTTGTGTTGTTTTTAGCGTTCTTTTCTGTTAGCTATTTCTTAGAGCTTGTTCACCTCCTAAAAAGGCAAGATATAAATACCTTAGTAAGTAGATAGAATGATCCCGCTATTTACACTTTGTCGTTCTATTTTTAGTGCAACCACGGTACAGAATTCTTTGTGGCCCGCACTGAAATAAAGCTACCGTAATTTACCCGTGAGTTATAAAATGCTAAAGGGAATATTACCTGAGAATCTTAAGATCCTATGAAGATTTTTAGAGGTTTAATTTTATGTGATCAAGCAAACATCCTAAAATCCATCATCCCCTGGATTATCGTCTCCTAAGTATAAGTATTATTTTAAGACCAGTATTTAAAAGCAAAAGCCTTTATAGAGCAACATTTCCGTAAATTTGCACATACCTACATAAATACTTATGCGTTAAGCCAGAACAAATAAATACAGTAAAGAGAAAACAATGCCTACTCAAACTTCTCAATCCACTTTGTGTAATATCTTAGGAGTTTCCATGCTTGGAAAATGAGGTTCTTAAAATTAACTAATAGTTCAAAGGTGGTGTAAATTACCTGGAATTACAAATGAATTGTAATTCTTACTTTTACTCCTTCAACTGGAATTATAGCTCTTTTAATCTCTAGAATTTACCATTTTTCTTCTGTTGCCATAGTGAAATCAGGTAGCACGAGCAAAGCTGCAGGGTTTTTTTTTCCTTCCCTTTGAACTTAGTTAAAAATAATGCTTAATCTATTAGGCATGCTCTTAAAATATGCTTTAAAAATGTAAATGTAAAATTAGAGCAGGTGGAAAGTCAAAGACTGACAGGTTTAGAAATGAGAATCCTGTTTATCCATGTGCAGTTTCAAGGAAAGATTTTGCCCCTTTATGAGTTACTTTTTGCCTTGAAAGACAATTTAAACCCAAAGAAACATTTTGCTTTGCCAAGTTCACTGATTTGAAATGTAAGTGTGATCTCTACACATCCAAAAACAATCCAAACTTATGAGAGTAATAGCTTTTGCTACTGAAACTGGTGGATTTATTTTGATTATATATTTTGTGGTTTTATATTTTGATTTTGTTCTGTGAACCTCCCTGAGACCTCTGGGTATAGGGTGATATATAAATTCAAATAATAATAATATTATTTTCATACTGAGTTTTTTCTGATGAAAGTCTCTATTTACCTGTGGCCCTCCAGATGTCGTTTTCCTGCAAATCTAATCTCATCATCCCTGTCCATTGGTCTTGCTGACTGGAGCTGATGCAAGTCTGGTAGCATAGACCTGCCCCCCCCCCAAAAAAAGAACTCTTATTTGCTAGCTCTTGAATCACCTGGCTGTCAAAAAATGCTGGTGTAATCTTGATTGCGTTTTGCTCAATTACAGTAGTAAGCAGTAGCAGGCAGCGGGGTTGTGCTGGGTTGTTACCTAGCTGAGTTGCAGCTGCATGCTGAGATGGAGATGGGCATTGGGCAAGTAAGCGGTGAGTTTGGTACAGTGCAAACACACAGGCAGAAGCACCAGGTTGGCTCTATTGGCATGTTAGCACCGCACCAATCTCACGTTCACCTGGCCCCTCTTCATCTCCATCATGTTATGCACCAGCCATTTGGCCAGAGGGAGATCAGGTAAGGGGCACAGCCCCAACACATCATCCGCTCCTGATTTTTATCCTGTTTCTCAAGCAAAGGCTATTGATGCTCACTAAGATGGTGGCTCTGTCTCTACAGTTGGTGGCAGTAATGTACCAGTTGCAAGAAACCACAGGAGAGGAGAACGCTCTTGTGCTCTAATCCTCCTTGTGGGCTTCTCGCAGGCATCTGCTTGGTCGCTGGGAGAACAGGATGCTGGGCTAGATGAGCCATTGCCTGGGTCCAACCGGCTATTATGACATTCTTACACTCAATTATTATTTTGTAGTGTTACCCTTCTACTTTGAAAGTAATACAAAGCGTCTTTTTCCCCCTATTCTGCCTTTATAGAACTATGATTTACTTATTTAGAACAGCTTTATAAACTGCTTAATCAAGGACCGAGTCTCTGGGGTACTTTGTAAAGTTGTAGATAAAAACCACAAATCTGTTTTTTATCAGCTAAAACACAGATAAAATCAGCAAAAAATGTCAAAAACAAATGTAGGCAACCAAATCATATATCTGGGTAGGCTTGCTGAAATAAAAAGGAAAAAGTTGTCAGGAGGTATATAAAACAACATAACATGGATGCCTGCCTAATGTCAATAGATAGATTGGACTATTAAATAAATTATTACTTTACAACAAGAGATATATACAGATGAATTAGGCAAGTGCTTATGAAACCTTGTTCTAAACAGTTGCAGGGATGGAGGTGACCAGCAGGTAGAATACTTTTTTCTGGCTAAAAGAAGGAATGACCTCAGGAAAAGGAGGTTGTAGCAAAAAGTATTTTGGCCTAGGCTCCCAATAAAGAATTAATTGCTTGAGGCCTAGCCACCTAGTTACCTTTTGGATGTGTGACACCTCAGTATGACACATGTAGTGGGAGAGATTTTGTCTTTGGCACATCTCACTGTTCTGGCAGGAACTGCAGCCAGATCAACAGCTGAAAAAAGAAAAGATTTCTTCTGGCACAAGGCAGCCAGAGATTATTCAGATATCATCTTGCACTGGCCCCAGGATGGCCTGTTAGTTCAAGCCCTAAAAATAAACAACTATTAATCACCTAATGGCAAGATGAGTTGACCAGCACTTTGGTTGTCTGGACCTCAAGTTAACCTTTCTCAATAGCTTGCCTCATGTTTTCTGTCACCCTGGCAGTTTGCAGCCTGGCATTCCTCTTAAGTCCGTCAGTTTCAAGCTTAACTAAATGTTTGCTTCTAATTCTTCTCAATGATGATGAATAGTTTGGATCTTGGGGGAATTAGACAATAGAGGGCTTCCCCCCTACTTGCAGCCTTTCCAGAATAGGTTAATGGGCATGAAAGATTTGGAATGAAGATAGAGCTTTTGTAGAGAGAACATTATATTTTTGCATACAACTCATGAAACAGCCATTTGGCAGAATTCTTTTCAAAGGTAGAATTCACTCTGATGTGAGGTTTTTGCACTGTTTTTCTTACGCAAGTAGTAAGGAAAATCATAATCTGCACTTAGTTCTCTCTAGCTAGTCCTTATCTCACCATCGCCACTTATAAGATTAGTAAGCTTAAGGATCTTGAAAACCATCCTGTGATTTTTATTATGTACAGCCCATATTACTGAGCGCATAGGACGTGAGGCTACAATTAACGTGGGCTTCTATTATAATTCCTTGGCAAATCCTTTTTATTGCACCAAAGCCATTTAGACTCATTAAATGCCGAGTTTCTTCATCTAAACCACAATGTGGATAAAAGCAATTCAAGATCATGCATTGCCATGGCTGGGTATGGAGACCCAAGGCAGATGGATATGAAAGGAGCTTCCAAACTGGCAGCAGTTTGGAGGGGGGTTGGGGGGGGGGGACAAGCGGTGTCAAGTATCTTGCAGGAGAGGACCTTAGGAAAGAGTGGGTCTAATGAGCCTATGCATTGGCCTCCAGTTGACTGAACAAATTGCTGGTGCTGGCTAGTGAGGTGGCTGCTGAAAACAGTGGTGAGGAGTCAGAGGACAAAGGTCTGTGGCCTATGGCCTGCTCTGCATCCCCTAAGCTAGTCAGCTGCTGGCAGGTGCAGTGGAAGAAGTTGAAATAACATTCAAATGCCAGTCTGGTCATCTGTGCATTGGAGCCCTATCTTGTTCTTCCTGTCAGAATTAGCATATCATGGGCCATCTTCCTCCCAGCAGTGTATGTTCCCCACCCAGGACTGATTTGAAACTGGGTTTAAAAAGCCCCAGGAGGATCATCTCCCACCTAAGCAATCATAGATGGTTCATGCCATTTATATGTTGGGTGGCTAGTTTCTTAGTTTGGAATTATTCAATGTGCATATGATTAATGTATTTTAATTGCGTTTCACAGAATCCATATTTTTCATTCACTGTTGTGTCAATTTTTTCTCAGTATACAGTTTTAAGTTTACATTTTAAAATCCCCAATAGCCACCCAAATAGTAGATGGTTTTAATGTCCACAAAATAAACAATTGTATTGAGTTATATATAAGCCAAAACAAAAAATAGGACTAGCAGAATTCCTCCAGTCTGTTAATGCTCCAATTGTTGCCGAACAAATAAAACATCTTTCTTTCTTTTTTGCATAAGCAATAGTGCATTCGAGTTAAACTGTGTTCAATAGATATATGATAATGTGTAGAAAACTATGTGTTGCTTTCTTTAAACCTACTAAATCCGTAAAAGTTTTTGAAAACACTATGAGCCTGGCTGCAATGCGAGACATTTTGCAATCTTTCAAGAGCTTCAGATGGAGGCAGAGACAGTAGTACCTGGCAAGCAGGTTGGTAGGCACAAAAGGGCAAGACTTGACAGGCTTCAACCAGTGTTCAATTCGCTGGTCCACAAAATTCAGTTGCGAAAAGTGGCTTGAAGCACAGCTACGGACTATGCTCTTGGTGCTTTTAATGTTACATCTGCCTTCAGCAGCTAATAATTTCCATTACAATATAAGATAAATCTGTCAATTGTTAGGAACATTTCACAATTACCTGTACACAGTGTTCTATGTATACACACAAAATTAATGAATGCACACATTAACCACATATTTGCAAGTATCCAGGAGACAGGATTGGTCACATATGGTTGCTAACATATCCAATGTAGCAAACATACAAGGGTGTTCTCAGTAGGATTCTGGATTTATGGAATACAGCCAAGATGTATCATAAACTGATTTTGAAAGTTCCCTCATTTTCCAAAGCAATTTGCTGTGTGGCATGTTGGGAAAGTTATTTAGGAAACATAAATCCAAAGAAACCAAGCCTTGTAAGGAATAGTTGAAGCAACTTGGTATGATTAGCCTGGTGAAGAAAGGGGGTATGATAACCAACTTAAAATATCTTAAGGGCCAGAAGATGGAACAAGCTTGTTTTCTCCTGCTCTGGAGGGTAGGACCCGAACAAATGGATTCAGGAAGAACTTTCTGGTAATGAGAACTGTTTGACAGTGGAACAGGCTATCACAAGAGCTTGTGGACTCTCCTTCCTCAGAGGTTCTTAAGCAGAGGTTGGATGGCCATCTGTCATGTATGATCTAGTTGAGATTTCTGCATTGCAGGGGGGTTGGACTAGATGACCCATTGGCCCCCTTCCAACTCTACACTTCTATGATTCTATGAAAGCATCCTCAGACAATCAATATAATTGTAATATCTGGTTAAATCAATGTGCTGGATTGCTTCCATAATGGTTGAATTTCTGCCCACAGCAATCTGTAAATTTTCCAGTCTCCTGACTAATATACTTTAGCTAATTGTTTGCATTTCAGTGTAACTCTTAAGGTAACATTTCTCTCTGGGAATTGCACTTGAATATTTTTTAAATAGCTTAAATAGTATGTACAGCATCTTGTGGATTAAGCTACTCAATAAATTTATAGTCAATACATACTGTATAACCCAATATTTTCCTTTACCAACTATATAAACTCTAGTGTCCCCCTCTACCCCACTAGTCTTTAGTCCCCAGTTTGACAAGTCTGACCACAAAGCATAAATCTGTACAATGCCTTGAAGGTTGTGTTTGTGTGCGTGTGTGTGTGTGTGTTATAGCCTGCTTTATAAATGGTTTAGGAAATGGGCTACAAGATTGCAAACAGATTATGAAAAATGGTCTTATTTTCTGGAGTTAGGAACAAGATGAATCCCCCCATTCCTTGCACTTAAATAGGAGCATCAAGTAAAAACTAAAAGGTTTTTACATTGCACAGTCTAATAACTGAGATTTTTGACTGTCTGAAAAAGGTCCTTTCTCCAACATTGTTGATTTCTTGACTGATTAATGCTTGGACTTTCAAAATAAATCACATCGCTCCAGCATAATGGCCTATGAAACGCATTTCTTTTTAGACAGGAGTCTCTTGTTTTGACACTGGATTTGGATTCCAAAGACTTTCCTGGGTTGTTTCCACATTTTCTTTTTTTAAGAGAGCGCCATGGTCCTCATGCCTTGTCTATGGGCTTCCCAGAGGCATTTGGTTGAACAGAATCCTGTTCTAGATGAGCTTTGGTCTATTCCAACAGCGCTCTTCCTATGTTCTGATTTTATCACAGTGAGCAATAGTTGTAACATTTTCCGTTCAGCCTAACTTTCTTTAAAGTGATCACAAAAGGAAGGTTGGTCACCAATTTGTTTAACAGTATAATTAATCTATAAATAAGTTTCTGCACTTACTCTATAATTTGCAGCCCTGAATTGGGTTCTTCACAAATCACATCTATGCATCTATGAAAAATGGTGGTGAGTCTCAAATTAAAAAGGGTGGTTCTTGCTTCTATCTTTGACCTCTTTACTGCTTCCCGTTGACACAAAGGGGAAAAAAGGCTAAATGACTTTTCAAATTAAGGCAGCAATAATTAACTACTGGCATTGTTTGTGATTTTCCGATTCTGCGAGCTAATGAGAGAGAAATTAGTGCTTAGCAGCAGGAGTTTCTGATAGTCAGTGCCAAATGTTAAATGTGCCAACAAGTTAATTTTGGTTTTAAGTACTTCACTTAAGTCTTTTTGAACAAGGAATTGGAATAGAGATTGTATGGATGTTGCGCATATGCTACCTTTGATTTATGGAGACATTGTATTATGCGATACATCCCATCCAGCATTGAAGGAATAACATTAATGCATAAAATACAGAAATCCAGTTGATTCAGTGGGACAGTTGAAACATAACCACAAACCATGGTTTGTGGTTACAAGAGAGGATCTATTGTAGGCCACTATAATCTGGTTTTACTGCCGATCACCATTTCGAAAGAATTATTTAACACAGCTAAATCTGCAACACTAGTCTTTACATAGCACCTGTCATTCTAAAACTCCCAAGGTTTTAGAGTGAAAGATGCTATACCCAGCAATTGCTTCTGAAAGCATAGGAAGGCAGTGGTTATAAATCCACAGATGGCCGAATTAAGCAGTTGAATATAAGAAAGGTCCTCCGTCTAATCAGAATGGTAAAAGAAGTCCACTAGGTTTTGTCGCTTTTGTTCATTATTCATTAGACATCTGTGGAACGGTCCTTCCATTGTAGTGTTAGAAAGAACCATCCCAACGAAGCCAGCCTGGTTCTGCCCACATTTTTAAATATGTTTTATTGACTTGGCGGACCTTTAAATTGTTATGGCTCTCTTGAGACATCCCCATTATAATTAAGGCCCTTAACAAAAGCTGACTACCATGTTGGTGTGAATTCAGACCCGTGTACAAACCATTATATGACATTCCACTGACCTTGTACATACAGTCTCTTAACAGCTCATCCTGTACTGTTGTTTTTGGCAAGTTCACTATGCCATACAATAAATCACAGAAAGGGAGAAAGGAAGAGCTTTCTGGCCTCGTGTTGTACAGCCTGGTGTAACGTTAGACTATAGAAGGCTTTTCTGTTTTTAGACATCCTTTTACTAACCTAACATTCATAATTTATTATTTCACTGTAAAATTCTTGCAATACTATACCAAAAGTAGTGCTTCCCTTTAATTAAGTGCTCTCAGTAGGAAAAACGTGAAACTGATGTGCAAAACATATCACTACACAATGATTGATAGTGATTACTTCTTTATGAACCCAGCCTGAGGGTCTGAACTTCCTGATGGATAAAATAGGCCATGGGGCTACTTCCTGAGATTGCCTAGTGGGGATCAGTCAGCCTTAGTAATATCTGAGGAATTTCTAAGGCACAATCAGGAGAGTTTTAGAATTAAAAAAAAAACTGTGATGAACTGTGTTTTTGCATTGATAGTTTCTTGTGCAATTCCTCATTGTAGAGATTTTATTACAAATAATAGTAAGCATTGTACAATACTGAAGTCTTTGCTCCTCTATGAATTCTTCTTCACACTCTTCCTTTTTCTTAATCCTGAAATATCAGGTCTGGAACATGTGGCAAGCAAAATAATAAAGAGCCTCCTGTAAAAACCATGCAGTGTTCAGCCAAAGATTCTTATTGATTATTAACTAATATGCAAGGAAATAACAAATAATATTTGTTTGTCCAGTAAGAATCTTTGGAGATCCTTTGAAAGATTAAACACAGCCTTTCATTTAAATGTGCTTTATCTGTAAAGCGCTGTGCTCGTTTTTCATGACGTGTTTCCCAGAGTTATTAACAGTTCACAGCTTCACATGTTTTTATGCTCTTCTCGTTGGTGTGATTATTCATTATTTATGTCTGGTCTTTTGTTTTTTTTACCCTAGATTTGGTCCCGGACTAGTTATCTATTGGTATGGCTTTATCGAAGAGTTGGACTGTCATCGCAACCGTGGTATCTTGCTCAAAGACTGCTTCCCTACAGACATAGTTACTCTTTGAGACTTTCCATGGGGGTGGAAGAAAAAAATTAGAGGAAAAGGCGAATCCGGAAGCAATTTTACTTTCCTGCAGTATAAACTACTGGCAACATCTGCCCTGAACTTCAGGTGAACTCTTCCAGCCCAGGATCACACTACTACTACTTTAGACAAACACATCAAGAGTTTCTGCTTTACTTCAACCCTCTGCTGATGCGAGCAGCCAAAAAATACAGACACAGCCCAAACATTATCAGCATTTCTGTCTCTGTCAAACAGTTTATAGATAGCCGTAATCTTTCTTCCTTCCGGATGGCTTCTCCTTGCACTTTGAACAAAAGAAGAAATGTGGAGGCTGAAAGGTGTGGCTTTCAGTTTTTCCTCCCAGTTATGAAGTCACTTTAAAAAATGTCTTCTGTCACACAAGCCTCTTTTCTGGTTAAATGTTAAAAACCTAGCTAACACAAACTTAAGTATTCCGTTCTTAAATGGTCACGTTGTGCTAAGCTACTACAAGCTCGTATAGGTTAGGGAAGCGAGTCATCTGGCAATGTATTCTTTTAACTCTGAACTTCCAGGGTTTCTGGGCACAAAGCCAGACAGTTGACCCTTTTAATGTAAATTTTAATTACTGGTATTTATCTCATTTCATGCTGTTAAAAGCCATAGCATAATTGTAGAAATGCTATTCTCTCTTACAAAAAAATGTTTCATTTGTCCGATCCTGAAATTAAAAGTCCAGAAATATTTATAGTATATATTAAGTTGTAATGGGCATTTTAATATTTTGGAATAAAGTGGGCATTGTTAGAGCTTGAGTCTTAGCCTGGAAATCTGTGTTAGAAAGATATTTTCGGTAACAGTAAGAAGGCAAAGATTTTATTTGGACATGCTGTGGAGATGACTGAGAATCAGAGCTATGTACCTGATACATTACCCTTGGATATGAATTCAATACCTAATGGTCATGCTCACAAGCATATAAAACTATTCAAGCTATAGCAACCCTAAATGGATGCCTTCTGCACTCCCATAGCCTATTTGCATCATCCAACAAGTACTCAAAGCCGATCATGGATATTCCACTTTCATGGCAGAAGGAAATGGAAGAAATATAATTATCACTGCTTTTTATACTCTTTTGATAAGCTATTATAAGCCTGTTTCCATTGCTTCAGAAACTGGTCCTACCCACATTCATATTACTGTATATATTTTCTGCCAGTCATTAACATTCTCATATCTTTATATACTAATCTCAGCAAGGAAAGACAACATTCTGCTTACACATTCATTTATTTGTTAACCACAATTATACCTTCCCCTTAAGCAAAAAAGATCTCAGAGCATCTTACAAAAATCATTCCTAAAACACACTCTGTCCTCAGACTCACAAACTAAAAAGACATAACACACAAGAAAAAAGGAATGATAGGGAGGCGGAAAATGCAAGCTCCAGCACAAGTTCTTACAATTACAGCCAGCAGTGGTAGTGGCAGTTCTGGCTGTGGGGAATTGAATATGAATCTCTGTGACCCACATGTGGTGGGGGGGGGGGGGGCTAAAGAAAATGGCTGGGTTCAAAAATGCCTGGATTCAAAACACCAGGCTTTGCATACTCTCCTGCAGAGGCAGAGCCCCAGTAGCAGAGATTAAACTCACAAAAGTTAAGCAGTGATATAGTGTTAGGAATATAGGTTGCTAAAACTTTTTAACCAGTTCAATTGCACGCAGCAGCTAACCTCTTTCTACGCCTCTTGCTATGAGCAGGCCACACACAGAAGTAAGTTTAAAATGCTTTACTTGCAGGTTCAAGGTATCAGCCATGCATTGTTCCATGCAGCAGCAATGATAATGCAGGCAGAACACTCTTGAATAGAAAATACAGCAGGACAACTTCGGTTATGCATTCTAAGCGTAGAGCTAGCTTAAGCATGTCCATCCGGGTTGATTACATGATGAAGAGATAGAGAGATAAAGGAAGAGGAAAGAAGCTTCACTTCCTTTCCAGAGGAGAGGGGGTATGATCAAACTGAGTCTATCTAGCAATATAACTCTATGATCCTTAACCCCTTAATGCACCAACTAGCAGCCATGCATAGTTATGTTTGACTGCAATCTCCCACACTGGCTGCCTTTCCCTTTATAAGAGCAATCCTTCCCCTGAAATACTTCACGCACACACCCTGATCAGATCCAGGAACAGAGCTTGTGAGACATCTTGGCCAAAAGGGCGGAGCAAATCCTGAAGTTACCTTTTCCCCAGAGTTCGCTCAGTTTTGCTGCTCTTTAAAATGAAAATAGGAAAATCTCATTGTATTAAAAGAAATAACATTGTTTCCTCCGGCCCCCTCCATCATCCATTTCCAGCAGAAGTATCTCAGAGTTTTTCCTAGAGTAGACCATAGCTTGCCTATTTTGCAGAGGACCCTGTAGTTTTTGAGGTATGTTTCTTTGAAATATTAAACTTTCAGCAAGACCTTATTTCAAGCAGTGTAACTCATTTATGTTTAACATACTGCAACAAGCTTGTAGGTTTGCTTGCACATAAAAGATGGCAGAAGAAATCTGTAGTGTGTAACTTATTGGTGCTACACAGAAGTAATATTCAGGGTGTTATTGCCTGGTGTACATAAAACTTGTTCAAAAGGTGAAAATAAAATAGTATTCCAGCATTATTCCCTTGCAGAACTTAAGATGGGGGTTGTCTAAATGAGGTGGGGTGTGGGGTTTAAGAGTAAAACTGGATTTGCTTGAGGTGGTACAGCTGCATTCTGTTGTGTGAAGTAATCTGCAACAACAGCCTTTATAAGATGGCTTAGTAGTTCTCTCTCTCCCTCTCTTTGGAATAAATTAAATTTATCTGCACAGATGTTGAAAATCCTGCTCAAGCCCCATCTAATCTTTGTTTTGTTTGAATTTTACATTAAATTATGTTAAGGAAAGATAAATAAACGAGGTGCTTGTATCTTAGTATTTATACCCCTCCATAACGTTGTTACATAACAGGTTGGCAGGCTATATTGGTGTCTTCAATCAAAGTTTTTGACTTTATTTAGAAATGAGCCCATATAATCATTTTAAAAATAGCATGAAGCAAGTCATAAAGACTCGCTGTCGAACTGCGCTAATTCTCCTTCCATAGGCTTACCATCAGCAAAATTATTTTAAAAACTGATAAATTAAAAATGGTGCTCTATTGCAAATTAATAATGTATGTGTATTTTTCCTTATCAAATATACACATCAATTATAAGTGGGTTTTTTAAAACAAAAACAAAAAAACCTATTGCATTTTTTTTACAATGCTATAGTCATTAGAACCTTAACATTACAGCCAAATCCAGTTTTATGGAGAGAGTATTCTGCAGAATGTGCTAATGAATTATGCCAAGCAAGAAAACAGAAGTGGGCATAAAACTGAATGATGTTCTCACTGGCATATATAGACTTACCAAGCATCTGCTCTTACAAACACTGTAAAAAGGCCTTTCCCCAAGCCATAGAAACTGCTGCATTTGTGTGCAATGAGTTCAATATGGAGATAAAAGGAAAATCTTTGGTTCATCAATAATGAGACATGGACACACATGGGCTCATTCTCAGTTGCCAGAGGCTCAGCTAATTACCTTTCTGTTACTCTTGGGAGTGGGAGATCTTCCTAAAATGGAGAGGGAAGTGGAGTTAAAATTAAGTAGAGGGGGGGGATATAGTGATGATGAGGGACTTCTTCGGTTCAGATTAAGACTCAGAATTCTCAGTGGCATAATGAAGTTTTCTCTCAACAAACTGGTAAGAGTGGGGAGAAACCTTCGACTCACCAAGCAAGCCTTGTGTCTGAGTAGGGATCCTCTGCAATTTGAATGCAGGGCTCCCTAGTCAAAACCAAACACCCTAATTACACAGGAGTCACCAGTGTTGCACCCGCAAGTGGCAGCGTGCCCACCAGTACCTCCAATGGCAGCTGCAAAAGTTCTCAGTAGACATTCCCTTAGGAATCCACAATGCATGAGAGTTTATTTGCTCCTCCTGTTGTGTCACTGTTTGACACGCTCAGCCTCTCCTGCAGTGAACACACACCCATAAAAATGCCCACATTTCATTGGGTGCCAGAATTGGACACCCACCTTCCCATTCATTCTGAACAGAGGAGAGGTTCAAATACCTTATGTGGCTGCTGTACAGTCAAACCTCGGTTGTCGAACGTAATCCATTCCGGAAGCCCGTTTGGCTTCCGAAATGTTCAACAACCAAGGCGTGGCTTCCAATTGTTTGCAGGAACTTCCTGCACTCAAGCAGAAGTTGTGTCGAACATTCGGCTTCCAAAAAACATTCGAAAACTGGAGCATTTACTTCTGGGTTTTCGGCGTTTGGGAGCCCAAAACATTCCAAAATGTAGGCGTTTGGGATCCAAGGTTTGACTGTAGTTGTATTTTTTTCCCATTGATGAGGTAGATGGTTGGGAATGTACATGCATCATTTTGTGGCCCTGTCTCTTTTTCTGCTCATCCAGAAGTTTGCAGAATATAAAGCTATAGTTATGCACACACATCTCCCAGTTGATGGTGTTGTGTTTTACACCTCCTAGGTAATTTTTCATTTAAATGTGGTTTATAAATGATTTTAATAAATAGGAAGAATGAAAATCTTGAATCAGTGTCAGCTTTTGGGATTCCGAGAAGATAATCAAAATTGCAAGACCAGCCCTCCTCCATCTGTGCTGACTGTTAGCAAAATGATGCTGGGAGTTGCCCTACTGCTATTCTGGAAGCCAAAGGAAAGGATTAAAATCTATTCATTCTTTTACTTATGTCAATGAATGAATGCCAAAAATAAATGTGCAAAGGATGCTAGAAGATAGAGAGTGTGAAGGAAGAGCTCCAGGATGTTCTTTATTTTGGATACATATTGATTGATGCAGGAATCCATACGAGCTCCAGAAGATTGACCTACCCCATTGACCTAAATGGGAAGAAACCCCGTACACACTAGACAATGTGCAGATATTATAGTCTCCACCATAGAGGTGAATGTAGTAGCATTTCTGAGAGGCTACATTTGCAAGCTCTCAACACACATGAAAACACTGGTTTGGGGATCACCAAACTGAATGGTTCACTCTGAATCATATTAAGCCAATGTTGTTTATTCACTTCCCCATAGTTTATTCTTTGTGCATTAACTTACAACACTTGTCTTCCTGGGACAAATTCTACCACACATATAAGAGTCTTTGTGATGCAACAGCCAAATCTCCTACATATCTGTTCAACAGAGGCCCATGGTTCAGCCTAGAATGCTTTTTTTTAACAAAAAAAACATTTTATTAAATTTTCCAATTACAAACCAATTATATCTTAACAATTATTTCAAATTATACAAATACAGTACATATCAATTAAACCAAATATTATGCCAAATTATTAAAAAAAAATGACTCCCCATGCTTCAAAATCTTGAGATTCTGAGTAACGATACTCACTGCCATCCTACTCCATATTTCAAAATCTTATCATTATAATCCATTATACAGTAGTCCCGATCTTTTCCCAGCAATTGTTCTAGTTGTTATCTTCCTCTTTTATCGCCTAAGATGAGGCTAGAGGAGACATGACCAGTGCTTTTTTTCTGGGGGGGGCGCAGGGGTCCGCATTCCCCGAAACATTTTGTGAATCTAAGTTTGGTCTCATTGAGGGCCAGTATTTCAATATGAGTAGGAAAATGAGAGTACCCCTAAACATTTTTTTTGGGGGGGGGAGCACTGGCTGTAGCATCTTATGCCTGTAAATGATGTGCATTGTTTGGAGAAATTAAGTACACGGGCCAAAAAGGTTTGGATGGCTGAGAACCAGTGCTTTTTTCTGGGGGGATGCCGGGGTATGCAACCCCTAAACTTTTTTGTGAATCTTTGTACTTTTGTCCATTCAGTCACTGTACAGTACCTTGGGTCACAAACACTTCGAATTACAGACTCCGCTAACCTGGAAGTAGTACCTCGGGTTAAGAACTTTACCTCAGGATGAGAACAGAAATCGCATGCCAGCAGCACGGTGGCAGCGGGAGGCCCGATTAGCTAAAGTGATACCTCAAGTTAAGAACAGTTTCAGGTTAAGAACGGACCTCCGGAACGAATTAAGTTCGTAACCAGAGGTACCACTGTATTTATTTTTCCTGATTTGAACTATAAAATGGTGATTTTTCTTGAGTCAAAATGAGAGTACCCTTAAACATTTTTTTTGGGGGGGGAGCACTGCTGAAAATTATGAACCAAAGAGCCCAGGGAAGAAAAGGGTTGTGAACTTGAGACTATATACTGTGACAGGAGGATTCTCTCAGTTGTGGCAATAAACCTACTGCAGGCATCTGATCTGGCAACCCTAACTAAAGGCAATGCCTTTCTGTTGGAAACATGTAGCAGCTAAATTTCACATAACAATTTGAACTAATCAGTCAAATCTTTGGCAGCAAGTTTCTAGTTTCTCTCCCGTGATGCCCTTCCATCACCCTGACAAAAAATGTGTCACCGGCACCCATTGTACTGGGTAGAGCAACATGCTTAGGAGAGCTGTAGGCCCTTGTCTGTATTCTTGTGTTTTGAAATTAGGCTCCAGAATGGGTTAGCTTGATCCATATTGCTAAGGGCAGAGAGCTATCCTGCAAATCACTGGTCTTCTGCCTGTAGGTAGGGAGCCACTAGTGGGTCACAGCCTGATTCAAAGTGGGTCACAACAGGAGCACTACCTCCATGCAAATATATGGTTAAAAAAAAATATTCGAAATGCATCCCCAAATACATTTTTGGGTTAAAAGTGGGTTGAAGATACCTGCTGTAAATGCAATCATCTACACTGTAGATTCTCATTCCAGTTAACTTGCTCAGAAGTAGCCGGTGGGTAGGCTTGTGCCAGCCTTGGCTTTTTGGAACTGCTGTGGGGAAAGAACACAAAAAAATGGTATGCAGAAATGTTAACTAAGATGGCTAAGAGTGAGCGGTGCTTGGCAGCAAATCTACGCTTTATAGGGGAGCTATCTAGTACGATCTTTATAAAACAGGCCTTCTTGGGTTAAGGAAAGGTCACATGCTACACAAAGTTTGGAGGCACAGGGTGTATTACTCAAGGCTTTCCCTCCTGTGCATAGTAAACATTATTTGAACCCTTATTATTAAGACCATGCCAGAATTCAAAAGATTAAATGAGGAAGATGCAATTATGAGCTAAATAATAAACAGAGCAGATTCGGTTCCTGTTGCATTTTTTGCTTTCCTGCCATTGTTTAATATATGGCTTTTATACAAAGAGCAGCTTAGGTCAGCTACTATAAATTATGCTTTTAGTACAATGGTAATCCAGTAAAATTATTTCAAAGCTTGATCAAAGAGATTCAAAAGTGCCCTCTAAACTTTTCCATATTACAGGGGGTGGAGACTCATTTTGAAGCCTTAACTGTTTCAGTTTGGTCCAATAATTTTTTGTGCAATCCTGACAATATTGAAAGGTATGCCCTACATTTGGAAATGCATGATCTGGGCAGATTTATTTGAGGCCTATGGGGAACTTATACCAGCTGATGCTTTTAAAGACACTCATTAAGACTCCTGTCTTAAGGCAATCATCACACTAGAAGTGCTGATCCGTGTTTACTCTTACAGGAACGAGACTGTGTGAAGCTCGGACTCACATACTTCTATCTCCCCTCTCCTCTCCCAGTTTGGCTGTACTGAAGGAGAAAAGATTGAGACTGTGGAGTGTGCAAGCATTTTTGCAAAGCCAAATCATGCTTTACATTCATTCAAATGAGGCTATTACCGGTAAGTTGATGGAAAAATGGGAGGGAAAATCATGTTAATTGCAACATAATAAAAATGTAATAGGCATTAGTTTATTGTGTTTAATTTATTTATTTCATTAAAATTATAGACTGCTTGGTTGTAGGGGGGAAAACCTCAAAGTTGTTTACAAAAAGATAAAACAAGAAAATTATCAAGAAGAAATTGCAACCATTTAAAACATCCAAAAAGTTAAAGTATTAAATCGGGTTGAAAGTCACATCAGCTTTCTAAGCACCTGGGTAGGCTTCTTTAAACAAGAATGTTTTTCCGCAGTTGCGGAAAAGAATACAGCGAATGCAGCTGCTTGATATTTAATAAAACAACTGTAAGCAACCATTTCTCAAACAACACTCTATCATAGCAAACCAATGCAGATCGGGGGCAACACTATGCAAAAATACACACACTCAGTTCTCAGTGACTGGAGGTGGCATGGCTCCAGAATCAAGCAGTGATCAAGATTCCAGAAGCTGCAGAGTCACTAGCTAAGGAACCATATTCTGAGCCTAGTGACCAGAGGGCTACTACATCAGAGGCACCTTGGACCAGATCCCACCGCACTCAGGTTTCTCAAGTACCTTCCTCTGAGCCTCAGGTGTGCCTCCCAGCCTACATTGTGATTCCAGCAGTGCAAGGACACAAGAGCTCGGGTAGCATAGACCTGCCCATCAACAGACCAGAGGCTTGGTCCTTTAAGGACTGCAGTTCTCACTAATGAGAGGAGGACGCTAGGAGAGGTGGACTGGAGGCAGAGGTTGAAAAGGCATTTGACCTTTAGCCTTTGTTTGGGTGAGTTGCTCACTCAGAGCTGTCTGTGGTACTGGAACAGGGCAGAGGCAAGGACATGGTGTTTGGTGCTGCTTCACCAGCACTTTCCCTGCAGGCAAAGCAGTCGTCTCTCCCCACCCTATGGATCAACTTTCACAGGTGGGTGGGACCACCCACCCATCAATCACTGGGTGGCATGATGACATCCAATGATTGGCAGGTGGGTAGCCTCACCCATGTCGAAGTTGGCCTGCAGGAAGGGGGTGAGATATGGATTTGGCCCACCAGGAGAGGGGGGGTGTTCCTGCTAGAGATCAATTAATTTTTATTGAAAACTAGAAATTTATAGAATGGACCTGAAATAGATTTGGAACTTGCTGCCAAGGAGTGTGGTGCTGTCTCCTTCTTTGGAGGTCTTTAAGCAGAGGCTTGACAGCCATCTGTCAGGAATGCTTTGATGGTGTTTCCTGCTTGGCAGGAGGTTGGACTGGATGGCCCTTGTGGTCTCTCCCAACTCTATGATTCTATGGAAAGTTAGCTCCTTTCTCTGGTGGCTGAAGCCTTGAGCTGTTGTAATAAGCAATAATATCTATTTCCTATAAGTGTTTGTTGGAAGTGTTTGAGTTTTGCATGTTAATTTATCACAAACTGCAATCCCATATCCTGCTTTATAACATGAGATAGGGTAGTTCTAATGTTTAGGCCACCCTTTGGGGTGCAACCGAGCCAAAGTTAAACTTGTTACGCACCATTGGTAGTCATTTGAGAGAGTTAACAATGTACTTAACCCTCTTGAAAACAGTATCAGAAAATTAATGTGTTTTATTTACTTAGTCAAATGAGGGACAGTTTACTATATATGGAATATGTCAAAGTGGTTTGCAATTAGGAGTCAAGGATTCTAAATCAGCAAGGAGTCAAGGACTCTAGAACATACTGCAGGTTCAATGCATATATACAAATTATATAAGTAGTCAACAAATCTAATTATTTAATAAATACTTGTATTTACAATTGCAAATGTAAAAACCGGAATTTAAAGATATATATACTCAGGCTATAAAATTATACAAATAACAAGCAGTACTATCCAGAGATCCAGAGATCAATCGTCAAAAAATACTGTTTTTCAGTGTCTAAAACATGCTACAGATAATAATAATAATAATAATAATAATAATAATAATAATAATAACTTATTAATTAAATTAATTAAATACCCTTCATCTGCAGATCTCAGGGCAGTTCACAACATAATTACAATATGCAAAACACATAATAAAAATAAGAACAGAAGCAAACTAATAACCCACCCTCCCACAACACATTTAAATGGGATGTCAATCTGCCAAAGGCCTGGTTGAAATGGAAAGGTTTTGCCTGGCGCCTAAAGGTGAAGGTGTCAGCTGAACCTCCCTGGGGAGAGCATTCCACAAATGGAGAGCTAGAGCTTCCCAGATGGCAAAGGGAGAACGTTCCAAAGAACACCTTTCCCAACATTGACCCACATAGTCATCAGGATCATTGGATGAGACTTGGTTGACTGGGCCTCAACTTGCAGTCTGCCAACTAGCAGCAACACAGAAGTGGTCCTTCTCCATGGTAACACCTATTTTATATCCAGTGTGGGGAACCTTTATCAGCCCAACAGCCACATTTTCTTCTGGACAATCTTCTGGCAACACATGCAAGTGGCAGGAGGAGCCAGAAGCAAAAGTGAGTGGAGCAGTTAATGTGAATTTTACCTTTGTGCAAGCGGTCGGTTTCTACACATACAGACACACCCCTCTATGTTCTCCATCCAAGTCAGCAAGAGGCATTCCAAGTTCAATAAAACTTTCCAGCCCAGCAAAAGTACTAAACGAGGGTTTGAAGCAAGACTAGTAAGGGGTGTGACCTGGGAGAAGTGTGGCCAAATCCCATGGGCCAGCTAGAAAGGCTTGGAGGGACATGAAGTGCATAGTTTAAATTTAAATTGTAATTTAAATTCTCATTGCTATTGATACAAAATACCTTTTGCTTTAGGGTCACCAATCTAAGCAATAGGAAGGGGAGGGGAGGGAAGAGGGAACAGAAGAGGAAGGGGAGGGAAGGGCAGGCTTGGAAGGCTGCATTGTACCCCTGGGTCTGAGATTCCCTGTTTCATATGTTAATAACAAGACTTTGAACATAACTCCATTACTAATAGGTAGACAGTGCAGTTCATTGAAGACCAGTGTAATAGGTGTGGCCAGATCCCCCAGTCTGTACCCTCCCTAGCCACCAAATTCTGCACTAGCTACAGCTCCCAAATCATGACCAAGGATTGTCCCACACAGAATGCCATGAGGTCACCAGTGCATGGAACACAGTGGCCAAGCTGTCCCTGTTCCAGAAAGGCTACTGTTGGCCTAGCAACCAAAGCTGGCCATGGGGGCTCCTCACCACTGAGGTAATTTGAACCTCTAATGGCAGTAGTATTATTCCAGGAGCACCCCCAAACTACTTTCTTTCTTTCTTTCTTTCAGAGGGGATGCAATCCTGTCTGCAGCAGATAAAAAAATTGATTCTCAGATCTGGCAACCACTCACCCCAGAGTCTCCATTACAGAGAAATGTGCATCATATGCATGTCTAATCAGAAATAGGCCACATGAGATTTAATGGCTCTTACTCCCATGTAAGCCTTCTTTTCTTATTCAAAGCAATGGGGCCTAAGTCTTTCATTTCGACTACGTTGCATCCTTTGCTACAGTCCCATTTCTAGTCACTCTTGGGCTAGATTTAGCCTCAGTCATCTGCTGTTATCTGCACCGACGCATGGACAGGGCATTGTGCAACCATGCCAAAACAAAACAAAGTGTCCAGGCAGGAGGACGGAGGGTATGTCAGACCACATCTACAAAGGCCACGCAACTCTGTCAGGGTGATTCCAGGCAGGCTGTTTAGAAATGCTGAAATGAAATGAAACTAAGTCAATTAAGTGATACCAACTGAGGTTCAGGGTTTAATTGAGGGCCTAAGGTGAAGCCAATGACCATTAACTCCAGTCGGTCATTAATTCACAAAGAAATATCCTTGGCTGAGGTTATTCCTATTATAACGCAGCTAAAGCACTTCCGCTTCTAGAAAAATAGTTTTGCTTTTTGCCCCTTGTGCTGATGGAGAGGGAGGAGGGAGTAATGTTGAGAGGAAAGTGGCCTGTGGCCTGGTTACTACTCTCCCGGAAAATGAATACACTTTGGCCAATCATATCGTATTTTTAGTTCACATGCTTGATGGCAGCAATAGAACTGCGTCTGTGCTCAGTCAAAATCTATTACCCATTGCATTTTTAATTAACATTTAACAATTAAATGACTTTAAATGACTTCTAACTCTGCAAACTTTTCTAATAAAATGAAAGTGTGACAGGATAAGTACTGCAAGTTCATGCCGTAAGATAAATTCTAATGGCGATAATGATTTGCGTGGTGCAGGTCCCTGCCATTAACATAAATCCTGGGTTATATACCAAAATCATTAAGCAAAAAATGCAAATCACACAAACTTCAATAAGATTAGAACTGTGAGTGATTAGTTTGGCTAATCAACCAAAGAAAATGCCTTCTTGGTGCTATTTTAAGTCTGTTAAAGCTCACGTTGGAAACTCTGCATGGTTTCTAATGACCTGATGGCTTTTGTGGCATCATTTTGTAACCCTCTCTCTACTAGAAGGCTGGCACATGATTTGTTTCCTGTGTTTCATTCCTTGCCTACTTGTAGACTGCAATTGTATGGAATATTTAATATTCCATACTAATAGTGTTAAGGGTAGAAATCATAACAACCCTATTCCTATGAGACACTGCAAAGACATATGACAAGGCTGTATACCTAGCCTGTGGAGAAGTGACGCTTGAAAAGTGGGGAAGATCAAAGAAATAAAATGGAAGGCTCCCTCCCTGATCATTATAACAAAGCCAATCTCCCATCTGCCTTTCCAGCCCTTGTTAATTGTGTTTATGCATGCATGCATATATATATATATATATAGGCAGAAAAGAGCAGCAGCCTGGGGATTTGTCTCAGAGCAGGTGTTCTGTGTCTAAGAAGTTGTTCAGGAGTAGCATGGAGTTGTTTCTGTGAATTGTCTGAAAACACCAGCAGAGGGCAGGAGGCAAGAATTCTACAAGCAAGCTGGTCTTTGACTTCTAAAACTAATTTTATTGACGTTAAGATCCTAAGTTCTGCAGTATCCCCACTGTTTTTGTTGGGGCTATTTAAAAAAGACACTTTGGGGATTCAAGGCTAGCCTCCCATCCAACTCTGTGAAATATCTCAACGTAAATGTTTTGTTTTTTTTCAAACACTTCAGAACACAGTTATATGTCTCTTGGAACAAACTATGTACAGGCGGCGACCGTTTCAGGCACATCCAATATGTGTTTGACCATGCACCTACCACGTTGAATCTGGAAGTGACCCCCCAAACAAGGGCAGGGTGGGGGGCATAATGGGGTGTTTGCAGGCTTTTTCAATGGTGTTTTAAATATACGCAATTTCACTTACATGCGCAGTACCTTGGAACATAACCCCTGCGTAAATTGGGAGTTGCCTGTAGTGGCTTTAGAAAACAAATGATTCAATCTCAGGGAATTTTTGATGTCAATTCTTCACAGGGTTAGCTCACAGAGTCTTTGTGACATTTTAGCAAATGTTATCAATGAAGAGAAAGAGCACTGGAAATCACTTTGATACGATGAGGTCCTACAAGTCAGATTGCCCTAAGGTATGTGCACAACAATATGTATCTGAGCACATCACAAGAACTATGCTGGCCAGAGGAATGCCAGCTACAATTGGGAATAAGAACGGGGGCTGTCAGTCAGATGCTCCAGAGGCTTCTGCTAGACAGGAATGATCTCTGCTGGTTCCTCATCCATGTATACAACAGACAGAAATCATGGCGGAATTCTCATCGCATTGTGGAATCCCTAAAAATGCCTTCTGGGGTGGAATCCCATGAAAATGCTTCCTTTGGGACACTTCCCATGTTGCTATGTTAGACTCAAGGCAATGAAAGAACAACTTGAGAAGCGGCCATACAGATGAGCATAACATTTCAATTATCATTAGTATCTTAAATCTTTAAGTCCCCTGCTGTGGGACTCTCCTAGAATCATTGGCTGAAGAATTTGAGCTTGGCAACTCTATCCGCAAACCAGGAAAATTGGAACATTTGGATTTAGACTAATTTAATCCCACTGAAGTCAATGGTCACATGGAATCAATGGTGCTAAATGAGCTGGAGTCCGTGCACTGTGTCTTAATCGGTTTTAGATTGCAGTCTTACAGCACAATCAAGTGAACATTAGGCACACTTAAGTCCTGTTGGAATTAGCGGGATTTGAGTGGGCCTAAATTTCTCTGGACTGTACCCTTAGGGTCTAATCTTTCTATTACTTTACATAATAGGGTTGCTTGTCTTGAAGACTTCTGAAAGAGATGAAAGGTGCTGACTTAGCTTCTGAGCCACGTTGTTCCTCCCGCTTAGCCAACTCATACCTGTGGAGTGGTGTTGTATATCAGTACAGCCTGGGCAGGGAAGGTGGTCCCTTGAGGCATTGTGATTAATAGGTGCATATAAGCACTGTATTATGGTTATAAACTCATCAATATATGGTTATAAAATATAGTTATAAGCAGTCCCCTGATCTTTCGGACTCTCTAATAATATAACAATTGATCAGCCATTTGTTAAAAACATTAAGTGTTCATTAGATCTTCATAAATGAAAAATTTAAAAGGTGTCTGTAACAGTTTCAGAAGAGATAAATATTTATTAAATGCTATAAAGACCCATAATAATGAACCTCGTGACATGCTTCAAGAGATCACAAGTGTTTTAATGTCAACATTTGGCTTGGTTTTCTAGTGATCCCTTATTAGAATCTCGTATTCGTTGGTTTAATTCCAGAACAAATCAACTAGGGCAGTGGACATTGTGGTCAGAAGAGGTGGGATGAAGAATAAGGAAAGTTTAGATGGGAGGCTGGAGAGAGAGAGAGAGAGAGAGAGAACAATGTATACCTTGCTGTGATTCAAACTCTCACATTCTGAATGAGCTCGTAAACAGTACTAGCTTGGCTTAAACGCAAGATACCGGTAGTATCTTAGCAACTTTCCCAGAACTGTTTCTGGGAAAACTGGGGATTTTGAGGGCTAGGATTTTACAACCATCAAAAGTTGGTGGGGGAGAGTCAAATCTCAACACCCAGGAAACATCCGTGCCTGCTCCCTGTCCGTTCAGGTCCTCGTCTCTGATTCCACTAAAGCAGCAGCCACATAAAAACAACTTAAGTAATTCTAGGAAAGCCTGACCCACAGCCTGGCCCCCTTCTGCTTAGATAGCTGGCGTCTCTTCAGGTTCAGGATTTGGAGTTTAGTGGTTGGGATGAGAAGAAGGAACACTCATGGGAAAACATCAGGACAGGCAATGATGGCACTGCATCATAGAATCATAGAATCATAGAGTTGGAAGAGACCACAAGAGCCATCCAGTCCAACCCCCTGCCGAGCAGGAAACACCATCGAAGCATTCTTGACATATGCCTGTCAAGCCTCTGCTTAAAGACCTCCAAAGAAGGAGACTCCACCACACTCCTTGGTAGCAAATTCCACTGCCGAACAGCTCTTACTGTCAGGAAGTTCTTCCTAATGTTTAGGTGGAATCTTCTTTCTTGTAGTTTGAATCCATTGCTCCGTATCCGCTTCTCTGGAGCAGCAGAAAAACAACCTTTCTCCTTCCTCTATATGACATCCTTTTATATATTTGAACATGGCTATCATATCGCCCCTTAACCTTCTCTTCTCCAAGCTAAACATACCCAGCTCCCTAAGCCGTTCCTCATAAGGCATCGTTTCCAGGCCTTTGACCATTTTGGTTGCCCTCTTCTGGACATGTTCCAGCTTGTCAGTATCCTTCTTGAACTGTGGTGCCCAGAACTGGACACAGTATTCCAGGTGAGGTCTGACCAGAGCAGAATACAGTGGTACTATTACTTCCCTTGATCTAGATGCTATACTCCTATTGATGCAGCCCAGAATTGCATTGGCTTTTTTAGCTGCTGCATCAGATCTGCTTAAGGGAGAAAGTACATTAGGCTCCTTCCTAAGTTGTCGTCTACAGCAGCTTGTGAGAGGAGAGAGGAGACTGAAGGGCCTCTCCAGTAGCTCTGCTGAAAAAGCACAATTTTTTTGATCCTCTGAAAAATATTCCTTTGCTTCTGTTCACTAAGTGTCTGAGCTTGTTCCCCCCCCCCCGATATTCTCCCCCCCCCCTTTGTTTCATGTCTCTTAGATTGTAAACCTGAGGCTAGTGATTGTCTTCCCACTGATATCAGTAATCTGTCTTTTTTGGCAGAAAAGCAGCATAAAAATGCCAGTCATCTCATTGTCATTGTCATCACCACCATCTATTGGACCCACCTTTTGACCTCTTGCATCCCTATTGCATCCCAGATTCATCCTGGCTAACCTATATTGTTTTTGCTTCTTTTAAGGTAAAGGTAAAGGGACCCCTGACCATTAGGTCCAGTCATGGATGACTCTGGGGTTGCAGCGCTCATCTCGCTTTACTGGCCGAAGGAGTAGGCGTACAGCTTCCGGGCCATGTGGCCAGCATGACTAAGCCGCTTCTGGCGAACCAGAGCAGCGCACGGAAACACCGTTTACGTTCCCGCTGTAGCGGTACCTATTTATCTACTTGCACTTTGACGTGCTTTTGAACTGCTAGGTTGGCAGGAGCAGGGACCGAGCAACGGGAGCTCACCCCGTCACGGGGATTTGAACTGCCAACCTTCTGATTGGCAAGCCCTAGTCTCAGTAGTTTAACCCACAGCGCCACCCGCGTCCCTCTTTTAAGGTACTCCTTTTAAAAAAAGTTTTGATCTTTTTGAAGAGCACACACACACACCTTTGGGTCAGCCACGCCGGGCAGGTGAGGAAGGAACTGAATGGAAATGGTTGCGTGAAATTATCAAAATACCGAGAAGGGATAGGGGAAATTATGCTTTCGCATCCATTACAAGTGAACATACCGTATGTATAAGTAAGGCTTGCCAAAGGGGCAGGGGAGGAAGGACAGGCAACCAAGCATGGCAGGCAGACACTGAAGAAAGAGCGAAGTTACTTTCTCTTTAAAAGATGACACCTCGATCGACTATCCAATAGCTTAAAGAAGCCTTGTTCTCTGCAGGGAATAGGACACCTGTGTAATGACCCGGGAAGGTCTTACCCTGCTTGATTGAGGACGACTCGCCCCTGCTGCTTTCCCCTTGATTGAGGAAAGGGCAGCTGCTACCGAGGTCTCTCTGGTGATGGTGGGCCTTTCCGTCTGTCCTCCTTGGGGACCCCACAGGTTGTCTCCAGCCATGGTGATGTTGACTGGCGGAGCTCTACCTCTTTTCAAAAACAGACACGATTGCAAGATTCATTGTGGAAAGACTTTGTGTTGAAGGGAGGGGGCATGAAGCATCGGGGGTGGGAGAACGACACCGAGAGAAAGAGACGATCTTTGCTCCTTCTGCAGTGTGTATATCGTGTGCCGTTAGGCTCTGGAGTCACAAACAAATATGATTAAAAAGAGTTATTAGCACAAACAGCAAAGGAAATAGCTAAGCTGACTGCAAAAAATTAAATCAACACAGAACTGGTATGGCAGAAAGGGAATTAAAATTTGATTTAGGGGAATTATTTGTAGCACAACATTAGAAGTCAGTAAGCTAATTCCAAAATCTGCACTTCCTTAAAAACGGAGGGAATTTATTTTCAATATGATCTTATTGTAATTATCAGTATGATTCACTGCCTGCATGAGTACATGAGCCAGCGACGAAATCCATGGAATGTCAAGAAGGCTTATCTCTTCCCCTGCCTCTTTGGTTTCTTTCTTTCTCTCCTCCTGTGCCTGTGTGAAGAAGAGAAAGAAGACTGCGTAGTGCCTTGCGGAGTATAAAAGCAACATTTCTTGAAATGTACTTTTTGAGCTATCTCTGGATTCCAATCTTCCCACTCTTTTGAGCCAGCAAATCTGAGACTTTTGGAACAACTTCTAGAATTTATGCCTAAATCATCACCCTGTGAGAACTCAAGTTGATAAACCAAGGTGAATCTTTCTTCATTGATGTTTGAAAACTAAACTAATATTAATACCTGGTTTTTCATTTTTGAATGGGTGTTATGGAGATGAATTAGACAAGAAACTTTCCCACAACAGATGTTATTTCTTTTGCCATATTGCCACTTCTGGCCAAACACTATTTATAAGGTTTTAAAACATTTTTAAAGCCCTACAAACCCCACTTACCACTTTCATCTCCCTTGGGTGGCTGGGAAGGGGTGATTATAATCTGCCCCCAGACTCCTCACTTTTATTTCATCCAAGGATTGTCTATTTCTACAGCAAACCCCAGCCAGCATAAACATTAGCAAAATCTGAAGGACCAGGGTTTGCCTCTGCTGATTGAAACGATAGTATTTTCTAAATGTACATATGCAAATATACTTTAGCATATGCAAATCTGTGCCCCCCCTTTTGTCATCTCTCTCCCTCTCCCTCTCTCTGTCCACTCTTCTTTCGTGATGTGTAAGTGACTGGTGAATATAAACACAATGTTTCAATCTTCTAAACCAGGGCTCAGCAACCTTTTTCAGCCGTGGGGGGGCGGATTATATTTTTTTGCGGGGGGGGGGGGAATGAATGAATTCCTATGCCCTACAAATAACCCAGAGTTGCATTTTAAATAAAAGCACACATTCTACTCATGTAAAAACACCAGGGAGGCCCCACAAATAACCCAGAGATGCATTTTAAATAAAAGCACACATTCTACTCATGTAAAAACATGCTGATTCCCGGACTATCCGCAGGCCGGATTGAGAAGGTGATTGGGCCGCATCCAGCCCCTGGGCCTTAGGTTGCCTACCCCTGTTATAAACCATGGTTTGAGGGGTTGGTAATATGCTGTGGGTCATGTTCTTCCTTCGCCTCCTCTTTTGCTATTGTTCCCCGTTTTCTTTTTTCTGGTTCTGCTTCTAACCATTATCAAGCAAACGATGCTTAGGGCAGGACTATGGTTTGCAATTCTCTTCAAGCTGCAGTTTCAAATAATGGTTTGGACATAATTCCTTGTTAGCACACAGTATAGTATTCCCACTCACAGCAAACTATGCTTAGGAAAGGGAGAGGAGAGAGTGAATAAGCACTGGGCACGTTTCCAAGCCTCTCAATCAAAATGGGACCATGACGTCTGAATTAGTTGCATGGGCACTGGAGCACTTGCTCAGGAACCCAGAAATGTCTCTGGAAAAGTCATACTGCTTGAGGCCTATGCTGAAAAGGGAGAAGTTAACCACATTCATAGCCCTTCAGCCATGAAGCAGCAACGTTGAACAAGGTTGCCAGCTCTTCAGCTGGCCACTGTAGCTATGACCATGTCACCTGCTAATTCCAGCATATCAAGCTGCTATTAAAGTCTGGCAGCCCTAACATTGAGAATCTGGTGGGATGTCTGTTCACGTATGTCTGGGCATCAGATGTATCTAAGCAGCTCAGCTAATTCCCTAAATATGTTACATCTGTACCCAAACTGTTAACTTAATTTCAATACCTCAGTTTAAGACGTGATCTTGATCCGCTCGTAGTGGGCCGAAAATACTTTCTGTGTGAAAGCCTGCTGGAAGCCTGCCATGATTTTTCTCATACACCCCACCCCACCCCACCACCACCAAATTTTCATTGTCTCTCCATTGTTCTCCTGTTTCCTCTTCCCCCACACTTGGAATCCTCTCCGGGGGTCCAGATTGAGGGGCAGCTTGTGAAGCTTTCACAGTAGCTAACCACAGCCAACTTGCCAGGGCATTATGAAGTTTGTTTTTTAAGAAAAAAAGAATAAAATAAAAATGAATGTTTTCATTGTTTGGATTTTTAAATACTTTGTTGTGTTTTTTTATTCAAAATCTGTGCACTGCAGACAAAACAATTAGGAAATGCAAGCAATGCTCTCTGCAAACAACCCCAGGGTTAAATTCATTCCCAACATGGATATGGAGCAAGGTCCTCTCCACTAGCGTAAATCAAAATGGTTTGATTTACTGTGGTGACTAATGCTGATTCATATGAACTGCAGATCAACTCTACATATGTGGCTTTATTTTTCCCCGCCCGCCTCCCTGCACAAAGCTCTTAATATGTTTCTTTAGATTGTTCTCGAATTGCCATAAATACCATGCTACAGACACCACAAAAATAATGGCAAGTTGGAACACATCTGAGTGACATATAAAATTTGCTCTGTGGCAGATGAGCACCCTGGAGGTGCACAGGTTTGTCATAATATATAAGGAATCTTGGAGCTGATTAAATTATGTCTCTGTGCCAGTGTGTGTGTGGTGTGTATGTGTGTGTGTGGATTCAGGAGTATAACTGATTTGTTCTAGAGCTGATTTGTTCAAATGGATGATCTGTGACATTATTTGGTTCATGTTTTCAAAGATGTCTCGATGGGGGCAAGGGTGTGTGTATGAGAGAAACCCAAAATGTAAATATCACATCATGAAAAGTGCTGAGTGATTCCCAAACAACTGATGCCAAGTTACCAGCAGTAAACAACCAGATTCCCACTCCTTGTGCCATCACCACTTTTATAAACTTTTTGAAACAAGACTAGAGATTCTGTCTTTCTAATCAATATTCCACTGACCTGAGGAGCAAATAAAGAACGGGGGAGGGGAAGCAGAAAAATGAATTGTCTCGTAATAATATTGTTGCACATCATCCCAGTCTCCAAGCCATGCAAGATTCCAGGGGTTCAAGATGCTAACCCAGGACTCCGTTTCCTGGGAATGAGGGACAGCAGAGACTGTAGTGTCTTTATGATATAGGGTTTATTTGCACATATATGCAACCTGAGCCTAGGATGGAGGGGCTCACTCGCAGCATTAACTCACAGATTCTGCTTCTCCCATCGTCATAGCTTTAGATTCAAGCAGAAATCAAGCACGGCTCTCCCTCTTTGGCTTCTGACTGCTTCTAACTTTCATCTCTCTCACACAACTCTATTGTCCTTCAATCTAACTTTTTTTTTCTGGCAAGGGCTCCTTCATTGATTTTAACCCTTGCTGGATCCAGGAATTAGAAGGGACTCAGGCATACAGCCTATGCGGCCCCCCTCCAAATTCACAACACAATTCATCCTTAGTTCAGTCTTCAAGGGGTGAAAGCTCCTAGCGATTCATGGGGCTGGCCAAAGTGAAGGCCACCTCTTTAGCAGATGACTACATTCTCATTTTCCAGACCAGACTAGCTTTTATTCCTAATCAGTCAAACCTTGCTTGTTTTCTCTTTCTTTCTGTTTCCCTCTCTTAACTCTACTCCCCATAGAGAGATAAACAACACAGATTATTATTATTTTTACCAGTAGAACCTCTGTTGGGACCCAATGAACATAATGCTTCCTCCTGCAATCCAGCTGGGCAAAAGCATCTGAGAGGCAAGATGTGACTTAGATGGAGGCCAATGAAGGGTGTAACCTGGGAAGAATCCTGAGGGCAGGACAAAGAAGGCTGGAAGTCCACAACCCGGTTTGAACACCCAAAATCCCAAGGTGCATCCTGTTTGTATTTTTTGATTTTGAAATGTATCAGATAGAGTGTTTTTGTCTTATTTGTTCAATCTAGCAAGGTACAAGAAGCATGCAGAGAGTACAGTGGAAACTCGGTTTATGAACACCTCGGTTTACGAATTTTCGTTTTACGAACGCCGCAGACCCATCTGGAACGGATTAATTCACTTTCCATTACTTTCAATGGGAAAGTTTGCTTCAGTTTATGAACGCTTCAGTTTATGAACAGACTTCCGGAACCAATTACACCCATGCTTCGGGTTAAGTACGCTTCAGGTTGAGTATTCCGCGGACCGTCTGGAACAGATTAATCCACTTTTCCATTACTTTCAATGGGAAAGTTCGCTTCAGTTTATGAACAGACTTCCGGAACCAATTGTGTTCATAAACCGAGGTACCACTGTAGTTCTAAAGGGTAGAAAACAAAAATTGGCATTCTGACTAATGCTCCTCATTATACTGGCGCCTTTCTGGGTCTTTTCATTGAAACTCCATTTTGACTTGAATACCGTTACTTTGCATTCTTGTGGAGGTGTTTATGGATTTTGCATTTGGCTTGCTTTGTGGTTGTGTTTTTGGTACAATGTTTGTACCGAAAGTCTGTTGTGCAAGCAAAACTGCAACATTGGACACAATCCATTGTCTCTTTGCAACTTTTAAATTGGTTGGTAAGTCGTGCCCAGAAGGAGAGTCAGAAGTGGTTGACCATTCTGGCTGGCTTTCTGCTTTTAGCCTGCATTTTACTATTATAGCATGTGGGACAGTGATATACACAATGGACAAATGAAGACAAATAATGGAGCTAAACATCATTGGCTTGGGTAAAATTTGGAAAACAGTAAACTTTCTGATCCAAGTGTATCCACTGGAATCATGTGAATAATATGTAAACATTTTCTAAGCAGTCCTAGTAAAGTGTCAGAAAACCATTATATCCAGATAAAGATTCTGTCCCGTCCCATTTCAATGTCCAACAGGAAACTGGCACATGAAACTGGAAAATATGAGTTGGGGGGTTGCTTGGTCTCAGTTGGGAAAGTTATGTACGTCTGAAACGGGGTGGGAAACACAGCCTATAACTTTGGCTGTGCAAGCTCTCTTGATGAGGCCTGTCAGAAGCTTGTTACACTGAAATAAATGCTCCTTGGCTGTCTTTTTGCTCCCTATTGAAAAGAAAGCAAACCTGTAACTTGATTCTTAAACAAATTTCAAATGGTGTCATCATTGCTAATGGTTCTTTTACAATTCAGTTCATCACTTTAGGCAAATAGCTCTGATTCATAAATTCTCCAATTGTCAAAACAACATAAACGATCGTTTATCAAAATGCAATAAATCTCGGCAAGCAATGAGATAGTGTAAAGAAGACTTGCTGTTGTGTACAGGGCTCTGCTTCCTTGGCTGCACTTAAAGGGCCATCCGTGAGTGGATAGGCATTGAAATTGTTGCTGTGAGTTGCCTAACATTTTGCACGGAAAGCATTCAGCCTGCGAGCTTTAGTGGTCCTTTGGAAACCTCAGAGCTACTTCCGTCAGCGACGGCGCTTCTCCAGATGGTATGAGGCTAACCTCTTAGCTTAAACATCTTTTTAGCATTCTTTCCTTGAAGCTCATCTCCAATGTAAAATCAGGCGAGGCATTTGAAATATGTCAGATCCTCAAGATGCTGCCATGCACGCTTTTCACTTCGGAAACCTTGAGGGCCCTGGCTTCAAGCTAGGAGGAGCACATCAGCGAAAGATGCCATGTAAGGAAATGTCACTTACGTGTCCATGCTAAAATTAGGGCTAAATGAACTGCTCTCCCAATATAATATGCATTTCCGGATTTGCTTGGGTGGGAAGCCAAAGTCTATCCGCCCACCCACCTCCTCAGATCATCATAGGCTGTTAAATTAGAACAGAACTAAAATGTCATCTGTAACACTGGGGCGGGTATGTGACGAGGTTTCAGTGTTTTGACTGGTGGTAGAACCATCTCCGAAGAACGTAGTGGTGGCAGTGAGTCAGTTCACACAGTCTCTTGTCTCCTGCCTGTCCATATCTACATGGCAGTGAACGTACATGCAAGTTAGCAAGCAGAGGGAGGGCCATAGCTCAGGGGTTGAGCTTCTGCTTTGCATGCGGAAAGTCCCTGTTTCAATACTCAGCATCTCCAGGCAGCACTGGGGAAGTCTCCTTTCTGAACCCCGGGGAACCACTGCTGGGCTAGGTGAGCCAATGGCAGCTTCTGGTGTTCCAGTTGCCACAACTAAAACAGCAACTGCTGCAGGGGGTGGGGTGAGCCCTTATTGGGAGGTATCACTTGGTGGCCTTGCAGGCAGGGGACATTCCCAGCCCTGCTTGCAGATGCCGGGGAGCGCAATGCATGCATCAATCTGGCTACTAAATGGCCAGCAGCACCCAGCATTGGCTCTAGGCCACTGCTGTTACTGACCAACACTGGATTCTGCTAGCCTGTCCAGCTTTCCGTCTGCCAGGAGAACCTGTTGATAGATGCTGACGGTCACTGAGCCCATTGCACAAGCTGCTCTAATGCTGCGTAGAATCATTCATGGCTACAATATGTGAAGCAGAAACCAAGCCCAGAAAGATGCATAGGTTCCCATTCCACACACTACATTTCTGATCATCTATGCAGATGCAGAACAATATCTCCTATTGCAAAGTATGACACAGCATAATATATCAGTGGCTGCATGTGAAATGAAAATACCGGTAGGAGTATCACTTCATTATACCCATTGACTCTGTGTGTGTGTTTTCTGTCTCACCCATCAATATGACTTTCGTTTCTTTATGAAAGTTTTAATCTGTGGAACCGAAAGTTGAAGCTTTTCGATAAAATTTGAGACAGTGAAGGGACTTGATCACTAGAGACATGATCACTCCACAAATGAGATAATTATATATGATCTTGTGGAAGAAAACATAGATTTTCACATTTTAATCTGAAAGATTTCACATGAATCAAGCCAAGAATAAATAAATTTGAGAAGTTTTATGAAGCCAAATTAGCCCATTGAAAATTCATGTGGGTGAATTTCAGCTAGATTTATTATGCTCTTCCTACCATTTAGAAGGCATGAACTAAATTAACATTTATGGCTCTACAGAAGTGAAAATTGCTTTCTAGTCACTTCTGAGTTTCCTCTGCAATGTATACGTAATGTATTGAGTGTATCGTGTTCTAAATTCATACAGGCCATTAGTGAGGCCCAACAAACCTGGTCAGTGCCCTGCCTTGACTGACTATGTGCCTTCCCCCACAACCTTCCCCAACTGGTGCCCTACAGAGATTTGGGACAACAACTCCCATCTGTCTCAGGCAGCAGGATCAATGGCCAGAGATTATAAGAACTGTTGTCCAAAGCATCTCAAGGGCACCAGTTTGGGGAAAGCCTCCATAGAACATGCCCCCAAGTGCCTTGGCAAATGAGTTGATATAGAAAGGACCATAGAACCATAGAATTGTAGAGTTGGAAGGGGCCACAAGGGTCATCTATTCCAACCCTCTGCAATGCATGAATATTTCACCCAACATGGGGCTTGAACCCACAATCCTGAGATTAAGAGTCTCATGCCCCACCGATGGGCAAAAGCTTGAAAACTACTCTTGCAAACCAGCAGTCTCTTTAAGAATGTTGTTGCTGTTTAGTCATTTAGTTGTGTCCGACTCTTCGTGACCCCATGGACCATAGCACACCAGGCACTCCTGTCTTGCATTGCCTCCCGCAGTTTGGTCAAACTCATGTTCGTAGCTTCGAGAACACTGTCCAACCATCTCATCCTCTGTCGTCCCCTTCTCCTAGTGCCCTCCATCTTTCCCAACATCAAGGTCTTTTCCAAGGATTCTTCTCTTCTCATGAGGTGGCCAAAGTATTGGAGCCTCAGCTTCACGATCTGTCCTTCCAGGGAGCACTCAGGGCTGATTTCCTTAAGAATGGATAGGGTATTCTCTTTAAGAATACCCTAACGATTAACAGCAAAAAGGGTGCCTATGTTAGGAAATGGGGAAAGAGGTGTTGATTGTTGGTTGCAATTTGCATGTATTGTGGAATCCTATCCAGGCAGGATCCAATCCACCTATTGCTGCTCCTTCAGGGTCATTCCTTTCAGAGGGACTTGTTTGCTGTTTCTGCACAAGCCCAGCGGAAATGGAGACAGAGGAGCAGCAATGCCTGGTGAATTGTGGCCACATCTCTCCGAGAATTCCCATTAAAATCTGTTCCCAATGCCAGACATATTTTATTTCATCTTTTACTGCATTAGTCTTCCATTGGATCCTGCGAACATCTGATTAGAGTTACCTTAAAAGTTTGGAGTTTATATTAGAGATGAGAACAAATAATAAAGAAAAGAAAAGGGAGGAGGGAGAAGCCCTGATCACAACAACCTTGAACTTTGAGAAAGTTCAGATCTGGATCCAGATTTTACAGCTGGGCCCCATCCTCTTATTTAAACATCTTCCAGGGCTGAAGATTGTTGCAACAGACTACAGAAAATGTTCAGAACCACATTTTGTGTAGCTGCTCATACTTTCCTCTAATTATTCCCACCCATTATTTGCCCTTTAATCTCTAATGCAGTCATTAAGAGCAACAATCCCCAATGCCCTGCCCTTAAAGTGTTCTTCATTCCAGTGAAGGCTGCAATGAATCTCAGCTCAGAAGTGACTTGTCCATGCAACTACATGTGGGTGATGTTGGGAACAGCCTTCACGCGGGTGTCTATCTTTCACGCAGCCATAATTTCAGAAGCCATCATCACAGCGGCCTTAACAGATGCACAGAGAGATTCCACCGTGGGAGCTCTCTGTGTGACTGGAGGGGGCCCATGTGATCATATGATCCAGAAAGAAGGCAGAAACGCTACATAGGTTACAGGGACCAACAGTTAATCATAGACTTGTAGAGTTGGAAGGGAGCCATGCAGGACTCTTTTGCCCAACGTGGGACTCAAACACAATTTTGAGATTAAGAGTCCCGTGCTCTACTGAATGAGCTATCTCAAGACGGGGTGTGTGTGTGTGTCTGTGGATCATCAACCTTTCCCTGGCCTTAGAATGTGGGACTACATCCTACATTAGGCATGTCCATCATCCATTTCACCGCCAGGTGGTTTAATCCGGCCCCTGTGGCAGTTTATTTCCTTGGGTAAAATCCTAAAAAAAAAACTCAGCAACTTCAATCCTAAAAAAAGGTCAACAACTTTGGTTGGCCCTTTGGTTGGCCCTCACATCCTTTCACTTCATCAAATCTGGCCCTTTTTGAAAAAAAGTTTGGACACCACTGTCCCACATGGACCATTGCCATCATGCTGTGAATCTCTGCCCACACAACTCTAGATAAGAATGTAAGAAGAGCCTGAATAGATCAGACCAGTGGTCCGTCTGCTCCAGCATCCTGTTCTCACATGGCGTTGGAGCATAGCCATCATGGCTAACTTGCAATAAGTCCACCAGAGAAACAGAGATATCCCCAGGGAGGCAAAAACATAAGCACCAAACATGAAACACATAAAAATCCTTCTCAGGCCTGCAAAATCTTCCCCCCACAAACAGAATATGGGATGCTGCCGGTCTCCTCCAATAACTCCGTAGAAAAGCTGAAAGAGCTCGTATCAAGGTCTGTGTTTCCTTGCCCCAAATACCAGTTATTACAAAACTTCAGGAGAGTCCCTGCCTCATAGAGTCTTCCATTCAAAGGGCGGGCAGTTAATTAACCCAGCTATTAAGATCGTTGTCTCTAATGTTCCAGTTGCTCTATGGCAGGGACGTCCAACTCCCAAGGGACTGCGATCTACTCCCGCGGGGGGGGGGGGAGTGATCTACCCATGGGGGGGGGAGTTAAGAGTGATTGAGCTTTTTTTAGGAGGCCAGACCAAAGTTGTTCACCTTTTATTAAACAGTAAGCATGCAGAATTAAAATAAATCGCTCACCAACAATGCAGATGCTAGCACACAAACACAGCGCTACAGCAGACAAAAGAGGAATGCACACTAAACGCGACGCAGGGAAAGACCAAGGGGGGAGGGGGCGGAGACATGATTCTAAACAATGCGAGTGATAATGATCCCGCGATCGACCACAATCATATGGGGATCGACCTGTCGATCACGGTCAACTGGTTGGACACCCCTGCTCTATGGGGCTGACATAGGGGAAACTGGTATAAAATCTGAAATAGAAGTCCTACAAAATAAATTTATGAGGCAGATTTTGGGGCTTCCCTGCAGGACATTGGCAGCCCGCCACAGAACTGAGTTGGGCCTCCCCTTGCTTGCAGCCAGAATTGATCAAGCCTATCTGGGATACTGGTGCAAGCTAAAGGCCTTCCAGGATCATACTCTTACTAAGTTCTGCTGGTTAGAGGAACTAAGGACAGGGGGCTGGGCACAAAAGTGTCAAGATAAGCTTAGGGCTTATAATCTGCAAATGGACAACTACTTAGCCCTTAGCCCACATGACCTTAGAAATTGGATTTTTGATCAGGATGCCAACCAAGACAGAGCATCCATCATTTCTGCCTGTTACTCTACTTGGTGCCCCCAAATTAAGACCAATCACTCAAGACCCCGTTACCTCGAGACTCTGACCTTCCCACAACCTTGTAGAACTAAGATTCCAACAGATGCCCTCAGCATATTTAGAGGGGAGATATCGGAGAATTCCCCATATGGATCACAAATGTATATATGGGTGCAATCAGGTAGAGGACATTACAAACTATCGGCTGATTTGCCTACTGTATATACAACGCCCAGAGGAAAATTTATATCACCAATTCTTAATTGGCTTCCAGGTTGATTTGCACAGGAAGTGACAGTTGAACTCCTAGCAGATAAACACTTATACATCACGCACCAGGTAGCCAAATTTGCGCTGGCAGCCAAGCAGTTCCAGCTATGTGAATGCACTCCAATCTTAAATTTTAATGTTGTAAATTTATTTTATGTTGTAAACTGCTACAGGTTACATTGTATGATTTTAGATGAAAGTTTCCTTTTATTCTGTGTCGTCCACTGTAAAGGCCGTTGGCTATTTACAATAAAAATGGACTCGCCCTGCCTCGTGCATTCCACGCAAGCCTTTCCCTAAAGCCATCTTGTCCCCACCTTGCCAGCTACAGAACTACAGAAGAAAGCGTCCAGGTACACAGCCCCATGTTGGAAGGAACCGAGTCATGTTTGCAGACCTCCCTTGGATCAGGGTCGACAAACAAAAATACAACTGGGAGGACAGAGACTAAATTGTTTGAAGACGTCAATGTCCACTTCTTACATAGTAAGACTGGGGTCCATAGCTGCCAAGTTATCCCTTTTTTTAAGGGAAATTCCCTTATGCTGAATAGGCTTCCTCGTGAGAAAAGGGAAAACTTGGCAGCTATGCTGGGGTCACCTGAAGCAGGTTGCATCTAACTGAATGTTTCTGTTAAGGTCCAATGCTATCTTAGCTAAGAGTAGCCTTTCTTTATTTCAAGTTCTATTTTCAAAAACCCAGTTCAAAGTATAAAGCAGAGCTTCCTCTAATGTCTTTCAATTGTGGGTGCCAATGCTTCGCCTCTTAAGACAGTGGGGCAGTGTGCAGAGCGATGGCTTAACGTGTTAAACTGTTCCACATTTTGCAGGCTTGTACAACCGGACCTCACAGTGGAAACAAAACCGTCCTTTCTCTGTGACCGTGCGCAGTGCTCTTCAATAGGGGCAGCATGCTCATTTAAGGAAAGAGCTGGTTGGCTCCATTGGCTGAGTGGGAAATCATCTCCCTACCGCACCCCCCACCCCACTTCTGTGCAAAAGGGAGAAGTAGGGGAAAAGTTTAAATCAAAAGGAAAATCCTCTGGTACCATGTTCACAATGTTTATCCCAGTGGGATATGATAGAGTATGTGAAATGGCTGTGTTTCACAACAATTATGAAAGAGAAAAAACATGTGGAATAAATATAACACATAACAAAGAACAGCGGTATAAGTTCAAGTGAACCACTGAGTATGTCACAACTAATAATGTATTTACTGTGGAGGCTTCAATGAGTTTATAGGTTAGAAGGGCTTGGTTTTGCCGTCATCTGTAGTTTTGCTCCATTGTCCCTTCTAGGGGTGCTTCTGTTGCAGGTAATTGCCTCGCTTGTATATAAAGGCCTGGCGGTGCTGGTGGGGTTTCTGTGACGTTTGCTTGTTAGGGGGTGTTATTATGGGGCAGGGAAAGAAAGAGAAAGACATGATAGTTGGTACACAGGTTGTAGGTTGGGGTGGGGGGGAGTGGATTTATGGTCAGCATTTTGCTGAGAAAGTGGGGAGGAGTTATTAGCCTCTGTGCAATAAAGTATATTCACAGGCATAGAAAATGGCATCTGTCTTGTTTAGGAATGGAGGCAATTGTACTGTGTGACACAATGAACCTCCTTAAGACGTTATGTATCATTGCACCCTTTAAAAATGCAGTACACTTTTCATTGATCTTTCCATTTCGTTTTGATTTAAAATGCAGATCTTTCCCGCCGTCAAAATCTTAGCTTTTTTTTTTAATGTGTAAATGTGGAGGGAGGAGGGGAAGAAAATCCATTTCAGACACATGCAGCCTCCATAAATTACTTTTTGTGGTTGAAACAGTATTCGCTTATGTCATGGGTTGAACATCCCCCTTTATTAGAATGCTATTTATTGCCACCAGCTGCAGTGCTTAGCTAAGAAAGTTCTTGACACCAGTGATTGCTTTCAGCACCAATGCTTCCGGCTGCTAACAGGGGCTTCTATTTCCAAATGCAGTCACCCCTTGTAAGCTCTTCCTTCTGGCGCACAGATACCGCCTGTCATTGTTACCGGGTGGCGTAGGTGGGGGATGGGACTGAACCTATGGACGCTATGTGATCACTTGGGCTGCAAATCTCCCAAGCCTTTGAGATTTCTCGCCTAACGTTGCTGCCACAAAAGCCTCCAAATGAGTACAGGAATGCATGAGATCCGATCAGTTATGGATTCATTTTCTTTCCTCTAAAATGAAGTTACGATTTCAGCTCATGAGCAAAGGGCAATTCACACAAGGCGCAAACTGCACGGGGGAAGCACCCAATTTCAGCTGGAGAGGCGCTTGCAGGCCTGTATTGCTTTTCCAAGCCAGGGGTAGCTAGACAAAAGTAATTACTCTTCTTCTGTAAAAGGCTGTCATTACTCTTGCATGAATAGTTTAGCTCTGCTATTTCCTTGCCTGCCTTTCTCCGTCAAATTCAGGGAAACCAAGCAGGCTCAAAGCAAAAGTAGCCAAGGTTGGGGGGGGGGAGTTCCTGCACATTTTCTAGTGGGCACTTAGCTGAACGTCTCCAGGTAACTCTCCAAAACTGCTTGCATGTGCCTCTGTAGATATATCCTATTATTTTGTTAATATGATTGGTCACATATATTGGGCCCACTGGTTTGAGAACTTCTCTTTCTCTATCCCCGATTATGGTCACAACACGTAATTGGCCTCAAGTAGTCAGGAGTGCCAATCATAAGCAGGAGGAGACTTGGATGTCATTAATACAGAATTGCTCTGATGCCTTAGCAAAAACATTTTGAGCAGGTTGAGCATCAATGTTCTGCATTCTGTAGTTAGCAACGTCACATTTGGTTGAAGGTTCCCATTGCAGTCTTCAGAAACACAAGCCGCCAAAAAAGGTGTAGGTGTGTGTTTTGGCAGTGTACTTTCGAAAAATCATGTGCAATGTGCACTGACTTCAACAAAACCTGATCACATGCAAGTTTGATAGATAATCCTGGTCAGGGCAGTCTTGAGCAGGTCGGCCGCCCTGGCATTGAGGGGCGGAGATCGCTCCGGCGCCCCTGCCCTCGCAGGGCGCAGCATGGTTTCCGCGCACCGCGCCACCAGGGGTCTACCTAGAGCCGGCCCTGATCCTGGTTTAAATTACACCGATTGTCTACTTCTCTCCTACTCTCTTGGGAATCGTCACTCTTTCATCGCCCAGTCCCTTAATTGCCACACTGCAAAGGGTCTATGGTTCTATTTGGTTCTATGGGTCAGATCTGGCCCCACCCCAATGGGCCAACATTGGCAGGTGGTTGAGGCAGCCCATCTGTCAATCACATGGCATCAGACGACCACCTGTAGGGACCTGCCATGCACAGCCTAATTGGGCAGGACTGAACCCCACCATCCATCATCTGAGGCCTACTGTAAGCTAAGGCTTCCTGTAACTAAGTACATATCACTGAAATAACCACATATTTTCTCCTTGCCTAGCCATGCCTCCATCTCTGCCTTCCCCTGTTGTTTCCCTATGGACCTGTTTTAGAATGGAAGCCCCTGAGGAACATACAAAGCTGTCTTATGCTGAGTCAATCCATTGGTCCATCTAACTCAATATTCTCTACACTAACTGGCAGCAACCATGGGTGGCAACTTGAAAAAAATATTGGGGGGGCAGGTAAGCCCTGCCTTGCATAATCAATCACATGACACAGTGCACACACCCTGTTTGAAAGGCAATTTCCATCAACAGGGGGGGGGGTGGCTCAAATATTTTATTGGGGAGACCGAAGACCGCTTGGCCACTAGGAGTTGGTTTCTATTGCAGCAGCTCTCTAGGATTTCAGACAAGGACATTCCCAGCCTTGCCTGGAGGTGTTGGGGATTGAATCTGGGAACTTCTGCAAGCAAGGTGGAGCTGTGAATCCTTCCTTGGGGTAGGAACTTCGTAAAACATCATGCTTATGATTAGCCAATTATGATGTACATAGATGGTGCAAGCATCATTGGAAAAGGAGGAGGAGGAGGAAGAATTCCTTCCACACTAAAGTGATTAGGGGTTTTGTTGCTATTGTTAAACAGTTGGGAGTCAGAAATCCTTGCTGATCTACTGCAAATTGGCCACAGATCTACCAGTAGTGGGAATGAAACATAGCATTAATTCAGAATTACTTGAACATCTGGAGAAAGGCCTGAGAAAAGGTGTTGTTTGGGGTTTATGTCATGGGTGAGTTTAAAAATCAAACTGAAATAAAGTCCCTCGGTTCTTTTTCAGAGGCTAGAAATCTGTTGAGCTGTTTAAAAAAAAAAACTATTTCAGAAAAACTGCAGAATTTAAAGCAGGGCAAAGATTAACATACACATTTACACAAGGGGCTCTTAGGATCTCAGTGAAGCTATTCTTAAGACAGATACCTCTTCAGGGTTCCAGTTCCCAGTACTTAAGGGGCATTATATTGCAATATAAATGTTACATTATATCTTTCTTGTGCCATGTGATCATAAATATCTGTCTGGCTTGAATGAAAATGAAATTAATTGAACTGCAGCTTTCTTCCAACATACTGGAAGATACTGCATTTGCCCATCACTAGACTTGCCCATCAGTCACCCACAGGTGACCGCACCTCATCCCTCTACAGTGTGCCAAAAGAGGCAGAGCAGCGGTGAAAATTCAGAGGTCCTTCCCCAAAGTGGATTGCACTGAGGAAGTAAATGTAACCCACCTGCTCTTTCTGCAGCTATAGAAGCCTCAGAGACCTGGATGCTCTCAACACGATCAAGATTGGCCCAAGAGATTTTGCTGCCTACAAGATGGTACCCTTTTCCACATTCCAAGCACAGAAGCCAAAAGGATTGTTAGCTTAGTCTTAATTCAGCATTGGTGTTAGGATAGTGCCCTCCACAACACCTGACACAGCAGGCTAGTTTAGGGGGAGCAAAGAAAACACTGTCCATCAACAGAGGAAGCGGCTTCATACTAAGTCAGACCATTGGTCCATCTAGCTCAGTATTGTCTACACTGAGTGGCAGCAGCTCTCCAGGGTTTCAGGCAAGAGTATCTGATTTGCAAATGACGGGGATTGAAATTGGGGTCTTCTATGTGTAAGGCAGATGCTCCACCACTGAGCCAGGGGCCATCAGAGGAACAGCCAGGGGCTGCTGCTACTGTCCCCCAGCATCTGCTGCCTGAAGCAGGGGTCTCGCTTTATCTAATGGCAGGGCCAGCCCTGCATACACTTTCAAGTGGATGGAGTTCTTCTAAGCTTTTGTTAGGTGCAAAAGAATCATAAGTGAAAAAAGCAAACAAAGGTAAAGGTAAAGGGACCCCTGACCATTAGGTCCAGTCATGGACGACTCTGGGGTTGCAGTACTCATCTCGCTTTACTAGCCGAGGGAGCCGGCATACAGCTTCTGGGTCATGTGGCCAGCATGACTAAGCCGCTTCTGGCAAACCAGAGGAAATGCTGTTTACCTTCCCGCCAGAGCAGTACCTATTTATCTACTTGCACTTTGACGTGCTTTCGAACTGCTAGGTTGGCAGGAGCTGGGACTGAACAACAGGAGCTCACCCCATCACGGGGATTCGAACCGCCGACCTTCTGATCGGCAAGCCCTAGGCTCTGTGGTTTAACCCACAGCGTCACCCATGTATATAGTTGTGTTTATAGTTGCTGCTATAAACTATAGTGGGGTAGCTGATTTGCATAATGCAAGTTTAACATTACACAATACGAAAAATGTTCTAGGTTAGATTTATTGTTTGTGTGTAATATATGTTGATACATGGTCTTTAGCAGAGCCAAAGTGCTTTAAATACAGCTACCAATACACTCTTTTAGCCAGTTGGGGTTCCACGCCTGAATCTCAGCTTCCCTTCTGCAAACAAGAACTGGAAGGCAGGTGGCAGTATATTCTTCATTAATATTTGCAAACTGCCCAGAGTATAAAATGGATATATGCCTAGGTATTATTGCTGGCTAGGGATTAGACTTCTAGACAGCATAATCACTTACAATAGCAGGTAATCTGAAAAAAATAATTTGGAACCTTTTAGTGTAGCTTGCACCAGGTGACATTAGTTTACAACAGACAACACTGAAATACACCGTAAGGAAGAGAAGCAACCCACCGGTTTGCATTGTGAACTAATAGCACCAACCTTGACTGTAACCTTTTCTTTCAGGGAGGCGGGGGGAGACTACTTAAAACCAGATCCCAAGGTCTACTGTTTACCAGTTTCTGAACCTTCCATGCAATGGAATAATATCACTTCTTAAACTCTAAGACTTAAGAGTAGCATTTCAAACAATCATTCCAAGGCCAAGGTTCTTGTTTTATACTTGCTTGGAAGAGAAACTTCCTGAATGACCCTGTAAAAAGTCTCCTTCTTCTGGTGGCATGGCCTCCAACGTTCAGCTACGCTTACGAGAGGCCGACTCTTATTTGGTTTGTCTTATTTGGCAATCAAGTCTTTGGCGTTCAATGAAGGCATATGTTTTGAACTCAAATGACTTCACTTCATATTAAAGTAAAGAATGTTTTGAAGTGTGCCCCTTTGCTAATCATAAGCAACAGATCTCTGCCTAATGGAATCCACATCTTTTGCATGCGAACTCTCTCCTTGCAAACAGAAGAGAAAAAAAATCTCCAATGGCTGTAGCGTATGATTTCAAAATATCCAGCTCCTTTGCTTCTGCTTCTGTTGTAATCTTCTCTATGCCTTAGCCTTTTCTTTACTTTTTGACTGCCCAAACAATTCCCACTATTTTTTCTCATTGCTGCCATGACAAAATGCTATGAGAAAAGAGCTGGTCCTCTGCCAAAAACCTACTCCAGAGTTCAATATATGTTTCTTTCTTCAAGAGTCAATTGTTTTCCCTCTCTCCCAGGGGCTACTAGCTACCTTATTACCAGAAAGAATGACCCCATGACAGCACAATTGAGATCCAGAAACTCAACAAAATTGTAACCCCCTCCAGTGGCGTCGGAATTCTAATCAAGAGCAGAGAGCCTGAAAGACAAATGTACTTGTGTATATAGCCACCATTTCAAGAGTGCGACTTCCTTACGTGCAAAGGAACCTATTTCATTTCCTTTTTCTTCAGAGTTTTTATTGCCCTTTTCCACGTAACCTTTACATTGCGAACGTCCTTAATGTGGAGGCCTTTTTGCATTTGGGAATTATTCCTACTCTGTTTACACAGTTTGCTGCCTTTTTACTACATGCCATCCATTTTCTGAGAGGCACAACTAGACATAGGAGGCCTCCTAGTTATTACCAACTTCTTCCTTTCTCAGTTTAACGCATTGGTGGAGCAACTGCTACGTTTATTCCTTACCCCAGATGAAATCCAGGTGTCAGAAGGAATAGAGCAGTTATGCTAGACAGGCTGCAAGTGGGAAAGGTATTCTAATGTGCTCATTCTACTGTGCTTTTGAATTCTGGTGCTGGAGGAGACTCTTGAGAGTCCCATGGACTGCAAGAAGATCAAACCTCTCCATTCTGAAGGAAATCAGCCCTGAGTGCTCACTGGAAGGACAGATCCTGAAGCTAAGGCTCCAATACTTTGGAGAACCTCATGAGAAGAGAAGACTCCTGATGCTGGGAAAGATGGAGGGCACAAGGAGAAGGGGACGACAGAGGACGAGATGGTTGGACAGTGTTCTCGAAGCCACCAACATGAGTCTGACCAAACTGCGGGAGGCAGTGGAAGACAGGAGTGCCTGGCATGCTCTGGTCCATGGGGTCACGAAGAGTCGGGCATGACTAAACAACAACAATGTGCTCATTGGAGGGAGTGTATTGTTCTGTGACTTGAGCTGGATGGTTTACTATTGCCTTACAACCCTATAATCAATATCCTCCATACCCTGGCCCAATTCACACCAACCCGTGGCTAAGCATGAACGAACAAGCATTCCACTCCTCCCCAGTCCTGCTGCTCCTCTGCTACCTGGAGCAGGAGTGCTAACTTGGCCCCACAACTGTGGGTGCCCGGGGCCATGGGTGCCATGCAGCGTGCATGGCCCTGGCACCGAAAATTGTGGGTGCCTGGCTCCTTCATGGGGAATTTTGTGGGTGCTCAGGCACCCAGGGCCCCAGGGCGTTGGCACCTTTAACTGGAGTGAAGCCATGGCTTGGTGTTGCCTCCAGACCTCGGCTCATGGTTTGCCTTCCACAAACCATGAGCGGTAAGTGAAAAACAGCTTATGCCTTGTGGGACAAACCATGAGTCTGGGTTTGAATATACAGTGGTATCTCCGGTGGTGGACAGGATCCGTTCCAGAGATCTGGTCAGATTCCAAGGTTTCTGTGCATGTGCACACGACAAAACCCATTAAAATACTTCCGGGTTTGCCGCGCATGCATCCCGAAGTTTATGTAACCAGAGGGTTACGTAAAAAGAGGTAAGACTGTAATGTTAAGCCAAACCATGTCTTAGCTTTGAATAGCAAGATAGCAGCAGGACTGAGGTAGAAGTGTAGCAGCTGAGATTCCCCCCCCCATTACTTGATTGTTCACACTTAAGCATGGTTTAGTTTAGCGTCATGTGCGAACTGGGCCACTGACTCATGCCATTTCAGAAACCTGGGGCTACATAATTACTTTCACACATTTTTGCCATGGCCTATTTTCTGGGTAAATAAAGCAAACCGGCCAGCTTTCATGCATCACCAGCACCATCGAAGTCAAATGAGCCCACTGAATCAGTTCTCATTCAGGGTTACTTCCAATGTGGCATTTTCCTGCTCATATTTTGAGAACACTACAATTCCCGGCAGATGTGTGTGCTCTGATGCTGACGCATGCTTTTTGAAAATCTCCTGAATCTTTATCTACAGTTTAACGCATCTCAAACCGGCAAGTTACTTTGCTGTTGAGACTCATGTTGAACTTCTCTCAAGTCCATGTTTAATATGGAAGTCTATTGGGGGGGGGGGATTGCTTGTGTTCACTCATCATTGGAAAATGCTCATGTGAATCAGACCTCACAAGAGAAAACGGCAAAAGAGATGTCATCTTTCTCTCTCAGTGTATCACCCTAAAAATCTCAACATGTCCAATAAACTCCTTATGGATGTGGAAGTCACTTGATATTCCCTGATGAACCTCTGGAGGAAAGTAATCAAAACTTTGGACTGTTACAATTCATGGAGTCATTCGTCAGCAGAGCACATGTTTCCCCTGTTCACACAAAGCCTGTATATGTTTATCTAAAGATAAGAAATAAGCTTTGGAGTTACCAAGTGTCTGAAAAAGATAAATAGGGGGGATTAGAATGCGTGCATCTTCATGAATAGGCTACAAGGTTGCCACAAAAGTCTCTTATTAGAGAAAACATTCTGTTTTGGAGTGTAGCATTATGTACATATAACTAAACTGTGATCACCATCTCCTTTCACAGAATATTATTGTTCTACTGTTGTTGACACAGGCCAATCACATTGTTTATGTAATCATTATGCTAACAACCTCCCCACCCCCACCCCGGCAATATAGGAAGAACAGAAAAAATAAGACAAATTCTACAATGAGATAGTTACAAAATATGTGAATGAATGGAATTAACAGACCGTCGCCCCCCCCCCGCTCCTCCCAAAAGTGCAACCGGTGCATCAGAATCTAACCTCATTCAAATTTTGTGCAGGGCTGTGTTTGAACTACTGTCTTGCCCCACAAATTCATAACAGAGAAGCTATCGCTGTATGGCTGGACCCAAAAGAAATATTGTCAGGAAACAAGGAAATTAAAAGGAAAAATAAAATCTCCAGATGTTCTTATGTGAGTATTTGTGAGTAGAGGGTCGGGAGGGCCTCAGAAATGCATGACAGAAAGCTCAGATGCAATGCCATGTTCAACAGGAACTTTTCTATTTGAAATATTAATTATTTTCTATATTTCATGGAGAGAGAAAAACCACATGAGCTGTTATCATTGCATGATACACTCCAAAGTTCTGCTTATATTCTGGCTTATTCTCCCTTTTTCTCTGCCTCTAGGCTGCTACAGAAAAAAACAAAATGTAAGTAAAATTTAAAGAGACAACATTCAGAAAATCACTATTTTTAAAACAAAGATTATGAAAAAATTTAATTAATATGGTACCTAATAAGCTTGCTTTGAAATAATGTGATGACTACTTTTCTAAATCTCATTGGAAAGATCCAGCAATTGTATACCCATTAATGAGGATATATATCACAAAAATGATTTTACAAGTAAATAATGCTATACTGGAATTGACTTAAATTGTCTGATCCCATTGGATTTTCTCCTTCAGATAATTTCTGGTGAAGCTGGAGAATCAAATTGAACATAATTTGGTAATGAAAGTAGTCGATAATTGAGCTAAGTAGCTTGAACTTGTCAGTCACCTGTGACCTTCTTCTAGTTACACTTCATTTAAACTTTACCAAGTCAAGGGAGGCTGAGAGAGGAGAGTTGCAGAACAGCCCTCCACCCATATTGCTCCTCTGCCTGGGCTCCAGAAGTCTATCTGATTTGTATTAAATATGGAGATAACTAAGTAAACAGATTCTGATCCTTACACGACACAAAGGCTGCAAGCCTTGAGCAGCTGGCTTGGTTGAGCGCTTGTGGCTGAAACAACCTCAGAAGGACTCTCTGGATACAAATTAGTGTATTTGCAGAAAATGGCTTTAAACACATATATTAAATGAAGAAATGGTGTCTCAGTTTCTTGTTTTGTGTGTGATCATCTTTTGTTTTTATGATGGCTGGCTACAATAAGTGGAAGTGACCTCTCTGGACTTCAGAATGTGCCTTATAAAGGAGCTTTGCTTTCAGTGAGATTCACTAGCCAATGTGCTTGCTGATTAAAGTCCATGCCAGGTGGAAGGGAAGGGATGGAGCAACATGCAAACCCCTCGTGTGGTTTGTGATCCAATAAGGCAGGCTTCCTCAACCTCGGCCCTCCAGATGTTTTGTGACTACAGTTCCCATCATCCCTGATCACTGGTCCTGCTAGCCAGGGATCATGAGAGTTGTAGGCCAAAAACATCTGGAGGGCCGAGGTTGAGGAAGCCTGCAATAAGGTAAAGGAGCAGCTCTCCTTATTGGGGAAGGGTTATAGCTCAGTGGTAGAGCCTCTGTGCATGTAAAAAGGTAAAGGGACCCCTGACCATTAGGTCCAGTCATGAACGACTCTGGGGTTGCGGCGCTCATCTCGCATTATTGGCCGAGGGAGCCGGCGTATAGCTTCCAGGTCATGTGGCCAGCATGACAAAGCCGCTTCTGGCAAACCAGAGCAGCACATGGAAACGCCGTTTACCTTCCCGCTGTAGCGGTTCCTATTTATCTACTTGCCTTTTGACGTGCTTTCGAACTGCTAGGTTGGCAGGAGCTGGGACCAAGCAACGGGAGCTCACCCCGTCACAGGGATTCGAACCGCCGACCTTCTGATCAGCAAGCCCTAGGCTCAGTGGTTTAACCACAGCGCCACCTGGGTCCTTCTGTGCATGTAGAAGGCCCCAAATTTAATCCCTGCCTCTTCCAGTTAGGGCTGGGAGAGACTCATGCTTGAAACAGTGATGAACCACTGCCAGTCAGTAAAGACAATACTAAGCTAGATGGACCAATGGTCTGATTCAATATTAGACAGCTTCCTATGTCCCCATTTTGTCCTGCCTGTACTCTGAGATCTGCTGGTGAGGCCCACTTGCTGAAACCAATCGCTGAATAAGGTCAGATGATCTATACCCCCTCTGGGGGGGGGTCTTTTTGGCAATGGCACCCAAGTTGTGGAACAGCCTCCTTGCTAAGGCTTGTCCTGCACCAACATTATCCATCTTTCAGTACCAGCTGAAGACCTTTCATTTCTACCAGGCATTATAAATGTGGTACCTATATGACCTGTGCTGTGACAGATGAGAAGTATATTAGATTTTCGCTCTTTTAATTGTTCTCTTATTTTCAATTTTATTGTACTTTGAATTGTTGCTATGTGCTGAGATTATCCTTGATGAAGGGTGGTGTATAAATTCTATAAATAAGTAAAAGTAGATAAATACACAAGTTTTCTTGAAACAATGCAGGTGATGATATACTGTTCCTCTGTGGGTATCAATGTAACAGTTTTATTTAGTGACTTCTAGGTGGGGGTTGTGCCAAGGAACAATTATATACAATATCTGTTTGGCAGGAACAGATTCGCCTGCTGCAGGGATGAATTCTCACACTAGCAATACTGATTTCTCATTTGTTTATTTGTTTCAAGATCCTACCACACAGAAGCCAAGTATTTTAGCTGGTATATTTGAAATGCCAGAGTGTGGTTGGTTGGACTTTTTCATATATCCTTGACTTACGTGTCTTGCTGATATTTACAATGGCGGGGGCAGGATTGTAAGGAATTCTGATCCTCTGAACTAACTTGAAATCCCCTATTTGAGCAATCAGAATTCAAAGAGTACACAGAACATTTTGGCCAGGGCGTACATTTTGGCCAGGGGTATTAAGAAGGCTTACCCTGGAATTTGCAGCTGGTCTAAGCTGCAAGTCGTCCCGAGCTAACAGTGTTCTGGTTTCTCTCATTCATGCCCGGAATAGGAAATCTGTTGCCCAGCAGAGATTGTGAGACTCCCACCTCCCACCAGGTCCAGACAGCATAGCTAATAGTTAGGGATGATGGGAGCTGGAGTCCAACATTTGGGGTGTCATGGGTTCCTCATCCTGATGCATAGATGCAACATACATAGACATATATTTATTCCTATTGCAGCTATGGAGTTGCGTTTGTGGCTTCTGTGGTTAGTGCCAACACATAGCAAGGTCAGGACGTTATCTGGGGATCTTGGTGTCTAAGTCTTAAGGCTATGCAGCTAAACTCTGGACTTAATGCAATCTCTACAACTGCCATCCTAACCCCACTTGCCTGGGAACAAGGAGCATTGAAGTCAGTAGGGCTTACTTCTGAGTAGACATGCTTAGGACTGGATCTTATATCAGCCTGTCTCTCCTTTGTTTCAGCATGGAATCACCAAGAAGAGCAGAGTGAGGAATCTGAAGGCTGGCAGAAGTGAGCAATGGTTCTGTACTGGGAGAAGGGCAAAACTCTAAACCAAGGGTGAGAGGTGCCCATCTACAGAAACTGACTCCACTGTGGATTTAGTGAGATCTCTTCCTCCATCCTAATCATCCCTAAGGGTAATGGTCACAATCTAATGCACTTTTATGCACATTGCACAGTGAAATCCTATGCAACATTATTAAGGTGATTTTTTCCAATGGTTGTGTTCTGCTATTGGAAGACATGCAAAAGTTGCCAACAGGAGAGAGAAGTGCGCAATAGCATAGCCTGCTTCTTTGCCTTAAAAGATGTTTGATATACCTAAATGGGCACTAATCCTTAGTTCCCATGCCCTACTGAACTAAGCCTAGGCATGCAAAACTAAAATAATCACGCATCCTTCCCCTGTTTATTTTTGTCTCCACTTCCTTTACTTCTTCTGTTGTTTCCTCTGAGTGAGACCATTTTTGGCAAGGCAAATTGCAGGTGTGTTAAGGGGGTGGGCGGAAGCCCCTCCCTTGCCACACTAAGGTCCTAATCAGGATTTGGGCCTAGGGTGCCTATTTGGCTGGGTGGGAGAGAGACCCCTCTCAATAAGGGATGAAACCTCACCTGGACTCTGAAGATCCTAAAAGCATCACTAAAAAGTCAGGCCTATTGGTTTACATTTTGGGCTGACTAGTTTCCGCATAGTTATTAACCTTCAGCCTTCCAGATGTTGTTGGACTGCAACTCTCAGCCTCCCTGACCATTGGCCCTGCTGGCTGGGGCTGATGGGACTTGCAGTTCCACAGCCTCTAGAGCAGGCACCCCCAAACTGCGGCCCTCCAGATGTTTTGGCCTACAGCTCCCATGATCCCTAGCTAACAGGACCAATGGTCAGGGATGATGGGAATTGTAGTCCAAAACATCTGGAGGGCCAAAGTTTGGGGATGCCTGCTCTAGAGGGCCACAGATTCCCCATCCCTGCTGTATCCAATGCCGTTGAAAATAATCATTGGACATCATCATCATCATAATTTATTATTTCTACCCTGCCCATCTGGCTGGGTTTCCGCAGCCACTCTGGGAGGCTCCCAACTGAATATTAAAAATAGAATCAAACATTTTAAAATTCCCTAAACAGGGCTGCCTTCAGATGTCTTCTAAAAGTCAGATAGTTCTTTATTTCCTTGACATCTGATGGGTGTTCCACAGGGCAGGTACCACAACTGAGAAGGCCCTCTGCCTGATTCCCTGTAACTTCGCTTCTTGCAGTGAGGGAACCGCCAGAAGGCCCTTGGTGCTGGACCTCAGTGTCCAGGCTGAACAATGGGGGTGAAGATGCTCCTTCAGGTATACAGGAACGAGGCCGTTTAGGGCTTTAAAGGTCAACACCAACACTTTGAATTGTGCTCGGAAACGTACTGGTAGCCAATGTAGGTCTTTTAGGAGTGGTGTTATATCGTCTTGGTGGATACTCCCAGTCACCTGTCTCGCTGCCGCATTCTGGATTATTTTCGGGTCACTTTCAAAGGTAGCCCCACATAGAGTGCATTGAAGTAGTCCAATAACTACCGGTAGAGCATGCACTACTCTGGCGAGACAGTCTGCAGGCAGATAGGGTCTCAGCCTGTGTACCAGATGGAGCTGGTAGACAGCTGCCCTGGACACACAATTGACCTGCGCCTCCATGGACAGCCTCCATGGACAGTCCAAAATGACTCCCAGGCTGCACACCTGCTCCTTCAGGGGGACAGTTACCCCATTCAGGACCAGGGAGTCCTCCACACCAGCCTGCCCCCTGTCCCCCCAAAACAGTACTTCTGTCTTGTCAGGATTCAACCTCAACGATCTCTGAGTTGGTTTCAGCCCCAAAGACTTCGTATTGGCTTTATCTGTCTGCAATGGGAAAGGATTCAAGAGACCAGGACAGACGACCTGCTCCTGCCTTGTTGAAGGAAGCGGCTTCCTGGCCGGTTTTATGAAACCAGCTGAAGGGATCGCGGTTCCTCAATGGCTCCTCCTGCAGATGCAGCAATGCAAGAAGGCGACTAGGCAGCTGAATATACGAGGCGGGTTTTATACCTGCGATCGGTGGCTGGTGAGAAAGTCTCTCCTACAAAAGTTGCGTTTCTTGCCCCTTCAGGTGAACACTGAGCACAACACCAGGCGGCTCTCTCACCCACAAAAATATACTGTCCGATCTCAGTCATTCCTGCAGCATTTTTATATCACCCAACATGCTTTATACATTTTCACAATATTCCCATTCTAAAGAAGCACAACTGAGGCCAAGCACAACGCGCCCGGGCGCCTCTGCAGCTCAGTCCTAACCCATCTTGCTAAGGCGGCTAAAGTTTTGACACACACATAGCCAACTTGTTCCAGAAAGCATTTTAAGACAGTGTTTGGTTTTATGATACATTTTAATGTAATATTTTATGTGGATTGGTTTTATGCACACCGCCTAGAAGAGCAAATGAGTAAGCTGTAGATAAATGTCTTTAAAGAATGAATGAATGAATGAATAAGTACAGTCCAGATGATTTCACTGGGACTCCAAGAAAGCTCCCCTTTGCTTCAGCCCTTTGTATGCGCACTTACTCGGGAGTAAAGCCCAAGTGGACCTCAGTGAGACTTAGTAAACATGTTGCTTAGAGGGTGATTCCGGCCTGGCCAAAAGGTATTTGAACATATGTTCAAATTCAGCGTCCTGGTCTGGCCTCTGGAACAAAAGTTGGACTTGAACCGGGGAGCGTTGGCTACAGTGTGCATATAGAGGTCGCTTTTCCTCTGCTCGTCATCTGCGCTTGTCATATGGGGACACTTAACCACAGCAGCAAGGAGACTTGGTTGCTCGTTTGATCTCCCATCAGGTTTTGTGCCCCAGCCAGAGTTTCACATTCAGCTACGAGGCTCCAGCAAACGTTGCTGAGGTCACGCCTTTCCACTTGATTTATGTTGAGTGCTCCAGCAGCAACCAGGATGTGGGTTTCTTGCCTTCCCATTATCTCTAATTGCCACCTTGTTAACTCGGTGAGCGCTCCAGGGTACTCCTCGTCTCACGGAGCGCGTACGAAACCAGCCCCGCCGCCACCTTCCCACTCCACTGCTGGCAAGCAACTGGCCGAGCCGCGCCTCCTCGGGCCCCTCCAAGCGCTTCTGCGGCCACTTGGCAATATGAGGCTGGCTGGATTCCCACCCTAGAGGGAAGAGCCACTGAAGGCATTAAGTGGAAGGCGAGCGACCCAAACCAACAAACCAACCCGCCCGGACCTGTCACCAATAAGGGGTCGCATACAGATTTGCAGTCCCCAAAAAAGGAAGCGAGCTCCAAAAGGGGTGGAGAGGGAAAAATGGACCCCCACGTTGGCGGTCCTAAGCGAGACCCCGGGATTAAGCCTTTACCCTGCAGCCAGGGAAGGAGCCCTATGGATCTCGCTGGTGGCTTTGCTGATCAGGAAGTCCTGATCAATCGCCTCGAGGAAGCGCGTCGAGGAAGGCGGCTCAGAGAGTTGGCGAGCAATCCAGGCGTGGGCCCGGGCGGCCTTGCGCTTTTACGCACGCCGGCCGGCCTGCCTGCCTGCTCGCCTTGGGGACGCGACCGGCGCAGCCTCTCGCTCACAGACCGGCCGGGCTCCCCTCCCCGTCTAACAGGCAGCCCCAGCTCCGCGGATCTGGAGCGGGCCGAGTCGGGTTTCCACTCTCGAGACCCGGCGGCGGCGGCGCTCTCAGGGAAGTGAGGCGGAGAGTTTCTTGGGCAGCTCCGAAGGCAGCCGCTCCGGCGTGAACTCGCGCCGCCAAGTTTCTGCTCACGCCAGCGAGCTTTTAGCAAGGTGCCATTTGACCTCGCCAGCCATTTTTCCCGAACCTGTCGGTGGAAAAGACAGCCTGGTTAACCCTTTCCTGTCACGCCCTCGTGGGGCTCCTCTTCGCCTTTCAGTCTCGTGCCTTTCAGGGAGCCCGAGAGGGCTGAGGAATCTCCTAGGAAGCGCAGCATGGGCGGGCGGCGAGGGGCTGGGGAGAAGCGCTGCCTCGGACAACCCCCCCCCCCCAGCCAGGACCTTAATTTTGTCAAGTGAAGATGACAGCAGGAAGAAGCTTCTGAGGAGGCAAACTCTGCTTCTTTAAGTCTCTCCCCCCCCCCCTCTCAGAGCTTTGACAAGAGAAGAATGTGGCCCGCTGACGTCAGGTGTTTGCCCATTCTTTTGTTCGGTTAAAAATAGTTTCGTGTGACAGCTTACCTGAGATGCGTGTCCGACCGTGTAGGGATGCAAAGCAGAATTTGCCGGGGGAGGGATCGGTAATTCCAGATCTAGGACTCTATTTATTGAATGAATGAACAGCAAAAGGAACAGGATTCCCCTCTGCACACCCGCAAACACAGAGTTAGGCGCGCTAAAACGCATTGAAGTCTATGGGTTTAGACGAGCCAATTGCAATCTTAATGTTTGGGTAACTTGGTTGGCGAATGTTAGATCACCAAAAAGCAAGCTATTAGCAGGCTCTTCAACAATCGCAGCCTACCTCCCACCACTGCTGTGGTGAGAGGGATGTTGTTCTGGGATGGCTAGACGGCAGCTGTTCTTCAGGTTACTCCTCTCACGATCTTTGCTTTCTGATTTACACAGGTATTTTAAAAGGGGGGGGGACAAAACAAATATATTGTGTCAACAGGAATGCAAGGAAATATATATTCTGATTAGTAAAGCAGTTAATCAGAAGCATTTGTTTTAAGCCGTTTTATCGAGACGGCTACCTGGTGCCAAACTTTCCATTGTAATTGCTGATTGTAATGAGATTTTAAATCGGTTTAAACCCGAATCTATCAGGTGAGCAAAACTGCTGAAACCCAAGCATTCAGGAATAACCAGTTTGTGAAACTGAATCTTGATGGCATTTTAAAGAAGAGATGTTCTAGTGTGCTGTATTTGTATACACAAAAACGCACTGGGCACGATTCTCCAGATAGTTGTCCTCCAGGAACGCCCAGAAAGGAGTGAGAATCGCAGGCTGTCCTGGTGGGTGGGTGTCTTGTGTCTGTGTCGGAAGACGGGCAGATGTATAACGCTCCTGTTTTGTGCACAAGAGACGCGCCACAGGAGATGCCCTACAATATGCATGCCATGTGCGGGAGCCTGCTCATCTTCCCCAGATTTCCCATGCATATAAATGGGACTTAAATCATGGTTTAATTTGTTTCGGGGTTCACCAAAAGTCAGTCACCAAATCAGCCCCCTTCCTCCTAATATCAAGACAGCTGCGGGGCATATGAAATGTTAGTTTTGAAAGGAGGAAAGAGGGGAGAGTGGCGTGCCTCTGAGAGGGTGCAGGGTGCGGTTCCCACGCTTTTAGGTTCGGGAAAAGGCGGTTTCGGGATGGAGCACGTTCCTCCCGGGACTCTTGAGCCCCGGCACCTGTCTCTTGAGAAACACCGCTCTCTCTCTGGACTATCTTTCCAGAGGCGGTGCTTAAAGCACGACCTTCCCAAGCCCCGTCGCCAAGACCTCGGGGCTCTGCTCTCTGGGGCTGGAGTCCCGCTTAGACGGCGCGTTCCTCGAGTCCCCTTCCGTCGAGCCACCTGGGCAGGATCTGCCCCTGCAGCGCCTCGGAATGGAAGAGCTGATCTCTGGGGCCGCCGCCGGCTGCGCTTTCGTTCTCCCTGGGTTGTTGGTGAGGGGAGAATTTCGCCGGCTCCTTGAAGGGAATTCCCGCCAGGCGTTTTTTCTCCTCTTTTTTTTAAAGGAGGGGCACTCCTTCCCTCTCCCGCAGGGGAGCTTCCCATGGGGACAGGTCTGGTCTAGCTCAGAGAGCTCCCCCCTCTGCAGTCCCTGGCTGGGGTCAGCGGAGGGACAGCGCAGGGAATGGGCGCTACAGCCGCTTCCTCTCTGCCCTGCGCCGCCAGCGCCTGCCTGGCCTGCGGAGCTTGGCTGTAGCTGTAGGCGCGGGTGCCTCTTTCGTGGGAAGCGCCTTGCGTTTCGTTCCAGCATCCAAAAGCACCGAGGAGGCAGCCTTTCTCCTGCCCCCCCCTCTCAACCCACTGGAGCCCCGTGGCGGCCGCCGTCGTATCTCTCTAGCATGTCAGCTGCAGCCAGAAGCAGGAAAATAAAACTGCAAAGCAAATGTTTGCGTTTCTTTTTGTGACTTTAAACCCGATTCCTCTCCCATGCTTTCAACATTCCGGAGATCTTGGAAACCTTTCATTCTCTCACTTCGGAGGACCCACGTGCTGCTCACCAACGCGCCTTTCCTTAGGAGAAAATCCCATGGACGGAAACGGGCTTACTTCCGAGTAAACATGGTTAGGGCTCAGGCTGCTACAGTACTAAAAAACAATTTTAAAAAATCCATTTTAACCTCAAACAATTAAAAAGAAGAAGTCTTGCAGCAGGAGCCCACGCACGTTTACGCGGAAGTAAGCCCTACTTATTGGAGGTTTACTCCCAGGTATCATAGATTTTGTCTCAGACAATCGCAAAAGTCACTCCAAGCACCATTTCCAGTTCAAAATCCAGGCTGGCAAGAATTCTCTTTGAATCTCTGCTTCAGCGACCGCCGCGTTTTCGCATTTAAGTTCCAATCCTGTTTTATTTTCCAGGTCTTTAAACATAAATGGCTAAATTTGAAAATACTGTTTACAAATAAAAAGAAATGTAAAAGGTGTTCGGTAAAATAGTTGCCCACTATATTTATTTTCTTTTGTGAGATATTCAAATCCAGAAAACTGCTACCCAAATTGGTTTTTGCTCTTAATCCCGTAACATCTGTAATTCCACAATTGTATTGGTATATATTAGTCAAAGCCCTATAAATAAATTATTTTGGGAGAAGAAAACAAAGTCGGAAAAGGTAATGGATTTCTTGTAATATATATACAGTATATCTAATATTACTGCCATTTTCTCATCGAAGAGTTCCGATTCTTTTTGTTTTGTTTTAATGAACAGCCAGGGAAATAAAAGTATTGCCTCCCCTCCCCCTTTGAAGTTACCTTTTCGTGGCTGCTTCGTTGCGTGGGGGGCCAGCGCTGTTTATCTGCCCCACGCCCACCCAATATTCCAGCAATCCAGAAATCAGGGAACTCTTTTCCATATTTATCTATTTGTGTTGTTGCAACAGGATTCGCCTCAATTGTTCTCTTTTTTCTGACATTTTCCTTTCTTTCTTCCCTTTTCTCCGGTTACATTTGGCCCGCTTGCATTTTTTAAAAAAAGCAATTGGAGATGAACATGCTTTGCCATTCACCCCCCCCTTATTTTCCATCATAATCTTCAACTGGTTTAAGATTAATGCTAGGAGGTGTCTTAAGAAGGAATGGAGCTTCTCCTCTCCAAAGACCATCACTGGGATCATTTACTTAAGATGTTGACAAGACTGTCAGGAAGTCTATCCCCCCCTTTCCCCCCCTTTTTTTTTACTAAGCTGAGCCGTGGCACACTGTAGTGAGCATTTGATTTTTTAAAAGTAAGGTACATTAATTTCATGAGCGCCTTCTCATAAATATTGTTGTTTGCTCTGTCCCTCTGCCTGGCAGAAAAGGTTTGTGGGGTGGGGGTGGATTTGCAATGGAAATCATGCCTTTGTTTCAAGGGGGGGGGGAAGCATGCGCTTTGCTGCTCAGATAAATTCCTCCACTCCTCCCATATATTCTTGACAAGAAAAATAAAACCAGAAGGCGCCTCCTGCCCAGCTTCAACCGGGTCCCCCACTCCTGCCAGGTCTTCTTGCTGTGCATTGTTGTCTCTCTGTCTCTCTTTATACCCTGAAACCTCCTAAACTTGCCGGTTCTGCTCCTAAAGCAGACAAAATAACCCTTTTTAAACTATAAATATTTAACTGTACCTGAGTTTATACAGTGGCCCGGGTGCCTCTTTAAACGCCGGTGATTTATGCTTTTATTTGTGCCTTTAAAACTGTTTTGCTTGCCTTACATGATCTCTCCTTTTTTTCCAGGTGGGCTGCTCCTTCCTTCCTTCCTTTGAGCGGCAGCATCTCGAGACAGGGGGCAAGAAGAGCAGGGGAAATGCGCTTTTATACGGGCATGCTATTATTTATTTAAAGGAGGGTCTTCTGGTGTTCAGACACAACCGAGGATTTTTGGACTACACAAAGATCCTCGGGTCTTAAACATTAGCCTGCATTGAAAGAGCGACAAAAGCACCCAAAGGCTGTTGATGAGTTCATAATCCGGATCTCCTTTCCATCTTGCAGCTCGGTTTCTTCTAAGTGCTCAGGAGAGATCAGGAGTGCGGCCCACCACCGGCTTAACCTGAGACCTGGTGGTCGCTTCCTCCGATTTACACGCGCCAACTTCTTTGGGACTAGCCCCTTTAATTCTAAATCGTATTTCCCCCCTCTGAAGCACATCGCATAAATGTCACACTCCTGAGTAACTGCAATTCGATGCAGAGTGAAAATCACATCAAGTTGTTGAGCTCGGCGGGATTACTTGACTGGTGTGAATCGTAAAACACTACTTTCGGACACTTAAGTGAAAGCAGGTCGTGAGACTTCGCTCAACGACAGGATGTGCGTTGCGGATTTCACCCGCTGTCCATTTTGCTGTTATATGAGCCTCATCCACAGCGATAGGAGGGGAAATGCCGCCCTAGGAATGCCTTGTGCTGTTCTTAACGCCATCCTAACCATGTTCCGTTCATCAAGGAGCTAATGGGATTTAATTATTAGTGAGAGCAGCCTTAATTTTACGTTTGCAAACTGTTATGTTTGCTAGAACAAACGGTTCCCCCCTTTTGCAAGAAATACAATATACCTACGTGTGCTGGGGGTGCAATCCTATGCACACTGACCTCAGTGGGACTTACATTTGAGTAGACATGTGGCGGATTGCACCTAATAAGGTGAACTCAACGCTGCCATAGCTCTTTCTCCCTTTTAGATTCTGTTTCACTTTCCATGAGCTTCTATAATAAATACTCGCTTTGAGGGGAAAACTTGCACGCTTGCTAGACCGGCGTTCGAGAGATGAATTCAGGTGGCCGGTCGGGAAACTCTTTCCAAAGAACACAGCACTTCCGCGCGCTTACTAGACACCATATATTTGTGTGACCCCTTTTGACCCGTCGGGCACATGGCGTTGCCAGCTCTTCCTTGCTTAACATGCATACTGTAACCCTAATGGGATCAGTCCCCATTTAAACCCCCGAGGGAAAGCCGGCACTGCCCCGAGGATGTAACTAAAAGGTCACCCACCCACCGAAGGGACGACCTCTTTTATTATGCTCAAGTCTCCGCTCATTTCCTCACTCACATTCGGACATGCACTGCCACTGAAAAGCAAAACAAGACAGCTTGCACTGAGCTACACGGTTTGCAAAGAGTTTGTAGGATTCCCCAATCTCACCCCCACTACTACTGTCAGAATAAGCGAGTCCTACAGGGAAGAAGAAGGCAGGTTTCGCCCTTCTTCCTTTCTCTGCTCACGCAGGAAATCCAGACAGGAAATCTCCCCTATGCGCGAGGCGGTGGGCTGGCGGGGAAAGGAGTGTGTTTGTGTGTATGCATGTGTGTACGGTATACCGGTATATATATATCTCATTGAGTGTGATGCTTCAGTCCAAATACTTTCTTAGTCCCTGAGCCAGCAGGGGGCGCTCTGACGTTGCGTCTCGCTGGCAAGAGCGAAGGAAAACGCTTTGCTTCTCCTGCGCGGAAAGAGGGGCGGGTGATGGGGAAATCGCTCTTGCAGTTTCCAAGCCCTACTAGGGTTACAGTTCTTGTAACCAAATCTTGCCTCCGCCGGGTGTTTCTCACACCCGTTGGCGAAAGGTAGAGGCACCAAAATGCACATCAGCTGTAGTTCTTCTGTACTTTGCCGGCACTCAATGGATATGTTCCTCTTTCTCTTCCCGCCCCCCTCCCCTCCCCTCTGTATACCATACATTATGCAACTTATTAAATCCAACGATAAATTGTCAACATTTTTTTCGCCTGTTAGTTCCGCTGATCCAAGCAGGATTTATTTTCAGATCTAAGGTCCCGGAGCTATAATACGTGATTTCTTTTCCTTAAATAAAATTGGTCAAATGTTGACAACCTTTAAGCCAATATAACACTCAAGATTACTGATGGGAAACTAATGAGAAAATATCAGATCGTCCGGCCTGGGGGCTCCTAATTAAATCTTAGCTGATTGAAAAATAAAAGCGAGCTTTTAAAAAAGGGGGGGAGGGGGCTTTGAGCAAGCTTCAGGCTTAAGTTTAGCTACGTTTTTACTTATTTTAACACCTCCCTCCTCCGCCCCGCCCCGCCTCGCTTAAGTCCACTTTCCTCATTTTCTCGCCCCCCACTTAAACAAAAAAACACCCTTAACATTATTTCTGTGGCTATTTCGAGACATTCGATTAGGAATTATTATCACTCCCCCCCGTAAATATTAAGGCCTTTAAGCGACGTGATTTAACTAATTAGAAAATTTACATCATTAAGTCTCAGAGAAAGACAAGAGAGGGAGGGAGGAGAGAAAGGAGAGGGAAATGTGTCAGTCATTTTAAAGGAGACAGGCCCTATTGAAGTGTGAAGGAATCGGCTCTAATTCAAAAAGGCAATCGGGCAGAAAAAGCCCTCAACATTACCCTGCTAGTTATTAATCAGAAAGGGTCTCTCTCTCTCTCTCTCTCTCTCTCTCTCTCTCTCTCTCTCTCTCTCTCTCTCTCTCTCTCTCTCTCTGTAATGGCAAAACGGCGGCACATCGTTAGCTTCTCCCAACGCCTCAGCAGAGCTTCCATTCAAGCTTTTTTGCCACTGGCCCATGTCCCATATTGATAGCAAGTATTTGTCCATTCAAGGCTCATAGATTTGAAAATGTTTCTATGCTAGGGAACCAGGCCCCGGGGAAAAGGCAACGGGGCGGGCTCCCTTTTTCCCAGCCCATCAGGCACCAACTTTCCAAAAACCGGAATGGTCAAATTGTTTGCTCCTCTTTCCCAATTTTTATTTTTCCAGTTCCAATTGCGGTGGGAGAACTAGATCAAGACCTTTTTGTTTCTTTAGCTCTGTGCATGCACGGCAGAACCCCATTCCCACTTCTTGGGACTTCCTTTTTCTTTTTAAAAAGCAGCAAAACGGGGCTGGTGGCGCGACGAGGACTTCCAGGGAAACGAAGAGGCGCTGCCATGGGTCTCTGGCTGCCTGCTCGGGGGTGAGTCCCCTCGAAGTCAAGAGGGCTTCATCTCCGTGTTAAAAGGCGCAGAGATCGGCCAGCGCGCCTATGGAGAGACCTGGGGAGATGAGGCGGATTAGCTGCAAGCTAAATTGTTTGCTCAGCGCCTCGCCAAACTCGGAGATGCCAAGAGGCGCTGCGCGCTGTTCTCCAGCAGCGCCGAGAAGTTGGCGAGGCAGGGACTTGGGCCTGCCTTAGCAGAAGGGCTGGGGAAGATTTGGGAAGAAGCAGGGACACCCCCCTGCTCCCCCCTCCTGTTTCCAGATCGATACCTACGCAGCTGAAACCACAGCACGCCTCTCCCTCTCTCCATGGAATGAATACTCATGGCGCACATTTGGGTGAAACTAAAACCACGAAGCATATTCTCAAAGTGAGCTTCCGTCGCGAGCGCCAGTCCCCTCTGACTTTGTCCTTAAAAGCTGGACTGACAGCGCAACCCGACACGTGTCTTCTCAGAAGTAAGTGTCAAGGCCTGCTGGGGAACATCCTGGTGAATAAGGGTGACTAGTAGTATTGCAGCCTCAGCTTTGAAGCGCAGCCTCTCCCACAATGGCCCTTCAAGGGCAGATTCTCAGGCCCAGGTATGTTACAGGTAAAAGGGATGTGTGCGTGTGTGTTTGCGTGTGCAGTGGAGCACGCAAACTGGTCCCTGGGATCAATGGGATCTACCATCTCCTTTTCCCTTCAGAGGCACGTCTCATGGATTTGCGTAGAACCTCTTGCCACCTAAACAAAGGCAGCGTTGACCTTCTCACGGGGCCCCTAGTTTTGCCAATCAGCCTTGAGCTGTCCCTGCAAGTGGCTGTAGGGGCAAGCGGGAGATCTTAAAGCGTGGCAAGGCACCGTGGGAGGAATAAGGCACCTACTCCAAGATACCCCGAGAGCCCTGAGTGTCCGTATACACCCCCCCCCCCAGCACTGCAGACTAGCAGTCCCATCCAAACCACATCTACTCAGAACTAAGCCCTATTGACTTCCACTAGGCTTAACTCCAGGTTAATCCGGCTAGGGCTGCAGCCCAAGGCTGCGACTAAGCCTCGTTTACCTGGGAGGAAGCCTCACAGGATTCAACAGAACTTCCTTCTTGGCTTGGGCTGTCAGGGCTTGGGCTGCATGTAACTTCTCCGTTGTGGCAAGGAGCCCGACCCCCTCTCCTCCCCCGTGGGCAGCTCCAGAAGAGGAGGAGGCCACCTGCAGCGATGGGGTTGCCCTCAACTCTTCCTTTCAGTGGCCCCGGAGCTTTCTAAGCCACCGAGTCTTCTGGAGAAGGAACCAAATGTGCCTATGTCACATCCACGTTTCCTTCCAGGTGGCTGAGCATTCAAGCTGCAGAGGAGGGAGGCACTACAATAACATTTCCGACGCCTTTTAACAAGCCACAAGTAAAAACAACGCGCGCGCGCACACACACACAAATCCGACTCCATTGAGTGAAATATTGATTCTCTTCTCAACCCACCCAGCCCACAGCCGCCCCCCCCCAGCCCACGCAACCGCTGAGCCGTAATTCATCTGTAAACTCATAACCGGATCTTAGCAGAAAGGAGAGGGGAGTGGGGTGGGGGTGGGGGTGGGGTAATAGAAAAAGTAAGGCTACTCTTCTTTCACGTGATTAAAAAACAAAGCCGAGCCGAGCATGCAGACAACTGCAGGGATTTGCATCTCCCCAGCTCTCCCTTCATTTAGAAAACACGCCGTTTGAAAGCCCAAGTCCAACAATGGCAGACTCTGGAGTGAAAGCGGGTCAGGCAGCCTTGCGGGTCCTCTCTCAGACATGTGGATGTACTTTTGGCCAGGGAAGCAATTCAGGTCACTACATTTGCACCAAACGGTTTTCACACGCGCGCGCGCAAAAATATAACGTAAAGAAAAACAAAACACCCCGTTGTATGATGGCCTGATGTTTTTCTTTTTCTTTTTCACGTTTTAGCAAACGTTCATTGGTAAAGAGAAAAGGCATGAGAGAGAGCGAGCGGGGGGTGGTGGTGGAATTCTTCGCCTTCCCATCTGATTTCTCTCTCTTTTTGTATTATAAGCGAGAGCAAAGAAGTTTTTGTTTGGTGGGTTTTCATTGATCAGTCACTCTGAGCTAATGTAATTATCCTCATCAATAGAAGGCTGCAGAGAGAATCATTATGTGGGTGACATTGATAAATGATCACCCAAGAGCTGCCTTTTCTCTTGGGCACCCCCACATCTGACCCTCCCACATCTACGAGGTAGCCATAGAAACACCTTGAGCGCCTCTAACGCGAACTGCGGCGAGGAGGAAGACGCAACCGAGCAAAGATACAACTTGCACGTTTGCCTTCCAACTCACTAAAATCTCCTGGTTTTTTTTCTTCTCGTCCTCAAGTCTCCGATTCTCTTTCTCTCTGTGTGTCTCTCCTCCTCTCTTCCCAGCATCTCAGGAGCCCTCGTACCTCATAGCTATTGAGGAAAACACATCCAAGTGGCTTTGTCCTCAAGGAGTTAAATAACGAGGTTGCCTGCACTCGAGGGCGACGTTGCTTTTCTCTAAGTAATTGCGTGTAATGCAAAACCCATTAGTTCGAGAGAGGCGTTCTTTTAAGTTGCGCCATTGCACAATATACAGCGTCTCCCATCCAGCAAATAACTCAGCGGGCGAAGCTCTTTGCAAAGTGCCTCAACCTGAAATCATCATCACCATTATGATTACAGCGACAAGGACTTTTGTATTTATTTCCTAAGTAAGATACAAAAAGAAAACCGCTCTAATCCTCTGAGTGCTTTATTTAAGCAAATAAGAAAATACGGCGAGAGGTAATTGATTCATAATGGCGAGGCTGCGAAGAGGGTGGAGGTGTTTGTTTATTTGATTCCTAAAGCAGCCGGAGGAGGAGGGGGACGAGGAGGAGGAGGAGGGGGCAGCCTGAGCTGGGTCATCCATCATGACTGTGGCAGGGACCCTGCCCAGAGGAACCAGCTCCCTTCTGTCTCTCTCTTCTCCCAAACTATTAATATGAAAATCTGCCTTCCTAACCCCTCCCCCCACCTTGTGTCCCCCTCTTTATCCAGTTCAAGGGGGCAGCCGGCTTCCCCTCTGCTTCCATTAACAACTTAGCCAGAGGAAGGAGGCAGGGAAGAAAGTTCTAAAGCTTTCTTTTTCTTTCTTTCTTTCTTTCTTTCTTTCTTTCTTTCTTTCTTTCTTTCTTTCTCTCTTTCTCTCTTTCTCTCTTTCTCTCTCTTTCTCTTTCCAGAAGTATATTGCCAAACCGAGAACCCAAACTGCGCTTCCTTGGGAGTAACAGCCGTTCAATTCAAGGGGGCTTAGCATGGCACAAGGTGCTAATCAATAAACAATAATAGCTACAGTATTTTAAAAGCAAAACACCCTGTGCTAGTTAAGTGTCCACATTTCTGGTTAACTGAATGCAGAGGTAAAGGCCGACTCTTCAAAACAACTTCAGTGCCCCTCCAACATAGCATGCCACCTGGGATAGCCTTTCTCGTGGATCCCATAAATTTTTATTCCACAAAATGAGGAGGAAATAGAATGAGTTCCATTTCACAGAGGCACTGAAGCAGCTTTCCTCCCCCCAATCAAAAAAAATTTTTTTAAAAAAACTTTTCTTATATCTGGACCAGGGCTTAAATAGACACTTTCATTTCCCTGCAACATGCAGGTTACTTCTTGTTAATATTCACACGTGGCACAGACAAATCGACCATCTCAAAACCAATGACGACCCCATAATTCTGAATCCTGTGCACATTTACTTGCAGGCAAGTCCCACAGAGTTCAACATCATCTCAGTTAGGCTTGCAAGCATCACACCCTTAGTGTCGTTTGTTAAATTAAGTGTGTGTGTGTGTGTGTGTGTGTGAACCTACAGAGAAGGAGCTGAAGTTGGGTTGTTGTTGTTTAATGGCCGTTTTGTAACTTTTAGGTGCAGCTGCGTGAGACACCCCACATGTGCTTTTTGTTGAAGAGTTTCCTACAAGCCACTCTGCTTCTCCTTTGGACATTAGAAGCCAGCAAAGGGCAGCCAGGATGAACGGTCTGCTCTGCTTATGCCCCCCCTGCCTTCAGTAACAAAGGACAGATCAATCTCAAACGTTTTTGATTTACTAGGATTACAAATTCCTCCTCAATTTGTTCAGGGAAATGGAAATTTGGGGTTTCCCCCGTTACCTCTAAACAAGAGGTGTTTTTCTATTACCCCTTTGTTCCCCAGAACATAAGCAATTTTAGTCAGACTACAGTATTTCCTTTAACACCATGTCGCTGTCAAAACACTATTCCCATTTTCTTTCACTTTTGACAGCTGAGCATTTCTTAAATACACCCAAATCGGAACCCCTCATACTAAACAGTAAACCTCAGACTGGAGCAATCTCCTCCCATTATATTGCAGTAAGGATTTTAGCAATATAGATCAAGCAGAATAGAGCCCAGAGAAGGAAAAGTTATACAGCAGTAGGTAGGGGTGGGTGGGTGGGGGACAGTCCTTTTCAAAAATACCCAACTAGCAGGCAGAGCTGGACCCTTTGCCTCCCTTTCTCCCCAAAGCCAAACATTAGAAAAAAGGCAGAAAATATTATTTAAAATGCTACCAGTTTTGCTGACACCCAAATAATCCTATGCTTGAAAGTTCTGTCACAATAAACAGAGAGTTGCACAGATTTGGGAAGCTTGGAGGTTTCAGTTGGAACAAAAAAATTAAACCAAACTTAAGACAAAGTGCTTACATTTCATATATTTTTACTGTACCCCCCCTTCTGTTGTAAAAAGGGTCAAAGTGTAAGAATGAAACATTAGATCTGCAGAGTCATTAACATGTTGAAGTTTCAAGTGAAAGTTTTTGCCAACGTATTTTGAATTGTGGGGAAGGCGGTGCCACTCAAAGCCTCTTCTGCCCAGGCCAGGCTTTATGAAGTCTGGCTGCACCATCCAGATGGACACCAATTCTTGCTTTCATCTGTCCCCCTCATGGGCTTCAACCGGCTGCATGACAGGCTGGCCTTGAGGGAATGGTCTTTTGCAAAAGACTGCAATATTTGGAAACTGAATGGAAACTCAGCTCCATTCAGTTTGATGGACATTTCGTCATTGGGATGTAGATTGCCTCCAGCGAGTTCCCCAGCAAAACAGAAAAATAACAATCAGTAATGAAAGAGGGTTGCATCATGACTTCACTTCCACTAAGAATGAGTTGACATGGAGCTCTAGCATGTATATTCTGCACATCTTGGATGGGGGAGAAACTATAGCGCCCAGAATTATTTGAGAGATGGGGGATGGGAGAGGGGAATATGCTTTAAAGGTATGGCGTGTATGCAGTCTAAGTCTTGATGGTTACATTGGTATGCAACAATAAACCGGGTTTTCTGGTTTATAGTGAATGAGCACCTCACACTGGTACACATTGCCTTATCACAGCTCCCCTGGCACAGGCAGGAAGAACCAGAATGTATTGACTTTTCATTAAGTCTGAACAGGTACAGTGGTTTGTTGCTTCCTAATAAGCCACAATCAGCAATCAACAACAAACTATGGCTTCATGTTCATTGGTGATAATGGCCTGTTAGGGAGTAACAAACTACAATTTCTGGTCTGCATAGAATTGGAAGTCAGGGTAGCATGGTTTCTATGGTGCTCAAATCAGGGGAGGAGTAATTATTTCTGATGAAAATCTTTCTTATGTGTGAACATAACTCAGCTCCCTTGAAAAGGTACTCAAGATTGTAGCCTTTGTCAGAACCAAGGCTTATGCAAATAGGTCCCGCTTCTATTTCCATCTATGTAAAAAGGTTGAAGAAGTGTGCATGCACACGAAAGCTCATACTAATGACAAACTTAGTTGGTCTCTAAGGTGCTACTGGAAGGATTTTTTTTAAAAAAAATTGTAAAAAGGAGGGGCAGGATAGATGGACAAAGCCTAGTTTGTATGAGAGAGAGAGCACTTGTGTGTACCTAAAGCTTGCTTTTGGCCAAGTTCAGATGATCATTTCTTGGGGGGGGGGGTTAATTTCTTTCTGTCTTGTTCTATTTTGATGTGCTTATTTGCTGGTCTTAAATTGTATTTTTATGCTGTCTGTTAATCAGTTTCATTCATATATGGCCCTGGGATCTTTTGATTAAGGGGGTTAACAAATATTTTAAATAAATAAATATTTGGGCTTATTTAGCTGAGATATGCACAAGCCTTTTACCTGTGCAAGCAGTCCCTTTGCTCAGTCCCTTTGTGAAAGCTGTGATTAAGAAGCCTCTACTGTAGTTTTAACCCAATTCCCCCTTTTTGGTCAAACCAGGAGACTATGGTTACCAGGTCTGGAAGTAGTCAGAGCATTAAACCAATTTCAACCTGTGATTCAATATCCTGGCTTGTTCTGAAACTGGTAACCATAGTTTCCCAGTTTGAAAGAAACAGGAAAATATGGTTAAGTAGCTACTTCCTTGTTTGGTTGCTGTGCGTTGCAAAGGGAGGAGCAAGGAATTTGTGTGCATGGAAGAGGAAAAGGTCTATACATATCACAGGTTAATAAAATAAGAAATGATTGTACAAATGCACCATTCCAGCCCAGAAGAGAGTTTAACTTACCATCAGTAAAGAATGAGTGAAAACACAACCATCCCTCTCCTCTCTTCCTTCCCAAGAATTTTGTTGTGAAACACACCTTATTCAATCAAACTAAACAATTATTTACAAATCAGTTCCTTATCTTCAGACCAGGTATAACTTTTCTCTCAGTAATCTAATTTTCTTTCTTTCTGGGACAATAGAAGGAGATTTTGCAAGTAGAAGAGAAATAACATTGTTTGCATTTCTTGTCCACCCTACAAATACCCCATGAAAATCACCAGCATTTAAGTACTACAATATTGATTATATGTATCTATGGCTGCAATCCTAGGAGCAAGCTTCATTGTAAAACAGTGGAATATACTTCTGATATACATGCATAGGATTCAACTGTAAATATGAACAATCATATGGATATAATAAATCTATGGCTAAGTTTAATTTTTGTTCAGTAGTTAATTTTTTTCTTTAAAAAACATTAAATAAAACAGAGTACTTAGGGTAATGGTTTGTAGCTGATATATGAGGAGTTAGATCTCTTGCTAATCTACCCCTAATATTAACAGGTTCATTATATAATCCTGTCCACAGTCAAGCTCTACATTCAAGTCAGCATTGGACTTGTTTAACTAAAACTCAATTGTTGAGTAGTATGGGATAGAAATGTAAACAAATATACACAGGCTTCCTTTACCACTTATATGTAACACACAAACATTTTTAGCTCTAGACATTAAGCTTACACGTATGTCTGATCACAGGCGAAGGCATTTATAAAATCACACGTTGCAATCCCTCTTAATCTTTGATGTGTTTTGTTTATATTATTATTGTTAACAAATACAAGTTTTTTTATCTCTTCTCCGCAGGAAATAAAGTCTCCTATTAATGATTAAAAACACAAAGGCCTAACAAAAAATCAAAAATGAAATATTTATTACCGCATTTTGTGACTTAACACCTTTTTCTTTAAAACATAACGTCACAGTCCTCATACAAGTATTTTAATGTAAATTTTGACAAAGCTTAAAGGTAACAGCATTTTTTTTTCTAGTGAGGAACACGTGCTGAGAAAGGAAGAATTCATGGACATACAATACCAATTCCACAGCAGATCTGATACTAGCAAAAACATTCTTTTTTTTTCAATTGAGGTAAACACATAGAATATCTAACATGAAACAATTAATAGACCGAACTCTGTACGAAGTTTGTTACAGTATTCTCTTGCTTTTTCCCAAGCTCTGAGTTCATGATAATGTTCTAGGTTTGGTGCAAAGACCATTAATATCTTCTTTTGTTGAGGAAAGCTGCCCAACCTTCCGATTTGTCTTTTCCCAAGCCAAGGGCTCAGAACTTCTAGAAGAAGGCTCCTGCTCTGTCCTTTTAAATTTTCACCGGCAAGCTCTTTGAAAAAAAAGAGTCCAAAAATATCTTGGGCTTATGAAGCACAAACTATAAAAGATCTGTTTGAAACTAAAGGACACATTTATGAAGGAACAAAACCAGGGGATGGCAAGGCCTTCTTGGAACTGTCTTCTGAGTGACGAGAGACCCAGCAAGACTTTAACTTCATCTCCAGGGTAATTCTTGTCTCACTGGCCAAAACAGGTCTGAAATATACTTTCGTCTTTCATGGATAGTGACTTCACTGCTGAACCAAAACAGTCATTCTTTTGGGAACAACACACATAGTGTGGAAAACAAGGATATTTTTTTTTTCTCCTTCTAAAACTATTTGAGGCAACATAACGGAGTGATCAACAGAAATATACAAGTTAACTTAGTTCCTATGTTTATATACTACAGTAGTTATAACTCTTGGAGTCTTTTTCCCCCCAGAGGATCTTTACATGGACAATAGATTGTTTTCAGTGAGCCCATGATTTCACATTTGTGTTCTTGTTTCCATTGGTCCTCTGTTGTTGATGAAAAATGACAAAAGTAAAAAATAATCACAGCTGTCTGGAATTGTGTATTAAGTGTCAACATCTGGTCAAAGTTCAAAAGTCTTAAAATAGTTTTTTTTTCTTCCCTTGAGTTTCCTTATACTATTGGGCATGAATGTCCATAAGCTGTCCACCGACATTGGGGTCTACAGTATTTAACATGGTGGGGCTCTGTGCTGACATGGTCATTCCAGGATGGGTAGGGGGTCCTCCGTGCATCATCATGGCTGGGTGATGGGGGTGGCTTGGCAAATATGAATGGATAGGGGGTCCATGTCTTAATTGAGTAGGGTGTGGGGTCATCTGGGGAGGAGTGTAACTTGACTGTGTCATACTCATACCCATAGGACCACCCTGAGATATGTAGTCCCCTGGTATGCCTTGCAAACCTAGACAGAAAGGGAAACGAATTAGGTCAGATTCCTGAACATTTTTTTCCAGTTTCACCCTCCTAAAAAGAACTGAAAAAACAACAGACACTGCAAATACTCCGTCTAAATTTAGCTGTAGTTTCTTGCCAATGTTTACAGACTTTCAGATTCTAGTTTGCATTTGATCTGAACATTCAGTGGGATAATGCACATAGCAAAACTAAATATTGAGCACAACCAAGTGTCATCAAATGTAAGAATATTTTAAAAATACTAGTAACTGGATTTCTATCATAAATCTGATGGGGATGCATTCTGTAAGCAAAAACCTGTCAACTGAACATAAATATCAGATTTGCTTTTCTTTCATTATTTTGAAAAATGTAGAACACTCTGTCTTGTCCTTCTTTCACATACAGAATTTCCATTAAAATTTTGCATATGAAACAATAGGCGGCTGGTGGGGAGGAGATTACACCAAAAGCTTGGGAACTCAGACTGCT